>NW_027189343.1:49867-274607 GCF_040958095.1 Procambarus clarkii
TTTCAGTAATTGGCATATTTTCGGTATAAAAGTCGTAATTTGAAACTGAAAATAGGTGCAGAGAGTCAGAATTCGACTCAAAATCACGCTAAGGAGTCAAATTTCCGACATTGCAGACATTTCAAAACTGCAGGGTGTTTAAGCAAAATGACCCATCGCCGTTTTCAGTAATTAGAATATTTTCGGAATAAAAGTCGTAATTTGAAACTGAAAATAGGTGCAGAGAGTCAGAATTCGGCCCAAAATCACGCTCAGGAGTCAAATTTCAGACATTTCAGACATTTTGAAAACTGCAGGGGGGTTTGGGCAAAATATGACCCATCTCCGTATACAGTAATTGGCATATTTTCGGTATGAAACGTCGTAATTTGAACTAAAAATAGGTGCAAGAGTCAGAATTCGGCTCAAACTCACGCTCAGGTCAAATTTCCGACATTTCAGACATTTTAAAAACTGCAGGGGGGTTTGGGCAAAATATGACCCATCGCGTTTTCAGTAATTGGCATATTTTTCGGTATGAAACGTCGTATTTGGAACTGAAATAGGTGCAGAGAGTCAGAATTCGGCTCAAAATCACGCTCAGGAGTCAAATTTCCGACATTACAGACATTTTGAAAACTGCATGGAGTTTAAGCAAAATATGACCCATCGCCGTTTTCAGTAATTAGAATATTTTCGGAATAAAAAGTCGTAATTTGAAACTGAAATAGGTGCAGAGAGTCAGAATTCGGCTCAAATCACGCTCAGGAGTCAAATTTCAGACATTTCAGACATTTTGAAAACTGCAGGGGGGTTTGGGCAAATATGACCCATCGCCGTTTTCAGTAATTGGCATATTTTCGTATAAAAAGTCGTAATTTGAAACTGAAAATAGGTGCAGAGAGTCAGAATTCGGATAAAAAATCACGCTCAGGAGTCAAATTTCCGACATTTCAGACATTTTGAAAACTGCAGGGGGTTTGGGCAAAATATGACCCATCTCCGTATACAGTAATTGGCATATTTTCGGTATGAAACATCGTAATTTGAAACTGAAAATAGGTGCAGAGAGTCAGAATTCGGATAAAAATCACGCTCAGGAGTCAAATTTCCGACATTTCAGACATTTTGAAAACTGCAGGGGGTTTGGCAAAATATGACCATCTCCGTTACAGTAATTGGCATATTTTGGTATGAAACGTCGTAATTTGAAACTGAAAATAGGTGCAGAGAGTCAGAATTCGGCTCAAAATCACGCTCAGGAGTCAAATTTCAGACATTTCAGACATTTTAAAACTGCAGGGGGGTTTGGGCAAAATATGACCCATAGCTGTTTTTCAGCAATTGGCATATTTTCGGTATAAAAATTCGTAATTTGAAACTGAAAATAGGTGCAGAGAGTCAGAATTAGGATAAAAAATCACGCTCAGGGGTCAAATTTTCGACATTTCAGACATTTTCAAAACTGCAGGGGGTTTGGGTAAAATATGACCCATCTCCGTTTACAGTAATTGCATATTTTCGGTATGAAACGTCGTAATTTGAAACTGAAAATAGGTGCAGAGAGTCAGAATTCAGATAAAATCACGCTCAGGAGTCAAATTTCCGACATTTCAGACATTTTAAACTGCAGGGGGGTTTGGGCAAATATGACCCTCGCCGTTTTACGTAATTGCATGTTTTCGGAATAAAAAGTCGTAATTTGAAACTGAAAATAGGTGCAGAGATTCAGAATTCGGACAAAAAATCACGCTCATTAGTCAAAATTCCGACATTTCAGACATTTTGAAAACTGCAAGGGGGGTTTGGGCAAATATGATCCATCGCCGTTTACAGTAATTGGCATATTTTCGGTATGAAACGTCGTAATTTGAAACTGAAAATAGGTGAAGAGAGTCAGAATTCGGCTCAAAAATCACGCTCAGGAGTCAAATTTCCGACATTTCAGACATTTTAGAAACTGCACTGGGGTTTGGGCAAATATGACCCATCGCCGTTTTCAGTAATTGGCATATTTTCGGTAAGAACGTCGTAATTTGAAACTGAAAAAGGTGCAGAGAGTCAGAATTTGGCTCAAAAATTACACTCAGGAGTCAAATTTCCGACATTTCAGACATTTTAAAAACTGCGGGGGGGGGGGGGGTTTGGGCAAAATATGACCTATCGCCGTTTACAGTAATTGGCATATTTTCGGTATGAAACTCGTAATTGAAACTGAAAATAGGTGCAGAGAGTCAGAATTTGGCTCAAAACTCACGCTCAGGAGTCAAATTTCAGACATTTCAGACATTTTAAAACTGCAGGGGGGTTTGGGCAAATATGACCCATCGCGTTTTCAGTAATTGGCATATTTTCGGTATGAAACGTCGTAATTTGAAACTGAAAATAGGTGCAGAGAGTCAGAGTTCGGCTCAAAAATCATGCTCAGGAGTCAATTTCCGACATTACAGACATTTTGAAAACTGCAGTGGAGTTTAAGCAAATATGACCCATCGCTGTTTTCAGTAATTAGAATATTTTTCGGAATAAAAAGTCGTAATTTGAAACTGAAAATAGATGCAGAGAGTCAGAATTCGGATAAAAAATCACGCTCAGGAGTCAAATTTCCGACATTTCTGACATTTTGAAAACTGCAGGGGGGTTTGGGCAAAATATGACCCATCTCCGTATACAGTAATTGGCATATTTTCGGTATGAAACGTCGTAATTTGAAACTGAAAATAGGTGCAAAGAGTCAGAATTCAGATAAAAAATCACGCTCAGGAGTCAAATTTCCGACATTTCAGACATTTTAAAACTGCAGGGGGTTTGGGCAAAATATGACCCATCGCCGTTTTAAGTAATTGGCATGTTTTCGGAATAAAAAGTCGTAATTTGAAACTGAAAATAGGTGCAGAGATTCAGAATTCGGACAAAAATCACGCTTAGGAGTAAAATATTCCGACATTTCAGACATTTTGAAACTGCAGGGGGTTTGGGCAAAATATGACCCATCTCAGTTTTCAGTAATTGGCATATTTTCGGTATGAAACGTCGTAATTTGAAACTGAAAATAGGTGTAGAGAGTCAGCAATTCGGCTCAAAAATCACGCTCAGGAGTCAAATTTCAGATATTTCAGACATTTTGAAAACTGCAGGGGTTTGGGCAAAATATGACCCTCGCTGTTTTCAGTAATTGGCATATTTTCGGTATAAAAACTCGTAATTTGAAACTGAAAAATAGGTGCAGAGAGTCAGAATTCGGATAAAAAATCACGCTCAGGAGTCAATTTCCGACATTTCTGACATTTTGAAAACTGCAGGGGGGTTTGGGCAAATATGACCCATCTCCGGATACAGTAATTGGCATATTTTCGGTATGAAACGTCGTAATTTGAAACTGAAAATAGGTGAAGAGAGTCGAATTCGGCTCAAAAATCACGCTCAGGAGTCAAATTTCTGACATTTCAGACATTTTAAAAACTGCACTGGGGTTTGGGCAAAATATGACCCATCGCCGTTTTCAGTAATTGGCATATTTTCAGTATGAAACGTCGTAATTTGAAACTGAAAAAGGTGCAGAGAGTCAGAATTCGGCTCAAAAATCACGCTCAGGAGTCAAATTTCTGACATTTCAGACATTTGAAAACTGTAGGGGGGTTTGGGCCAAATATGACCCATCGCTATTTTCAGTAATTGGCATATTTTCGGTATAAAAAGTCGTAATTTTAAACTGAAAACTGGTGCAGAGAGTCAGAATCTCGATAAAAAATCTCTCAGGAGTCAAATTTCCGACATTTCAGACATTTTAAAACTGGGGGGGGGGGTTTGGGCAAAATATGACCTATCGCCGTTTACAGTAATTGGCATATTTTCGGTATGAAACGTCGTAATTTGAAACTGAAAATAGGTGCAGAGTCAGAATTCGGCTCAAACTCACGCTCAGGAGTCAAATTTCCGACATTTCATACATTTTAAAAACTACAGGGGGTTTGGGCAATATGACCCATCGCGTTTTCAGTAATTGGCATATTTTCGGTATGAAACGTCGTAATTTGAAACTGAAAAAAAGGTGCAGAGAGTCAGAATTCGGCTCAAAATCATGCTCAGGAGTCATATTTCCGACATTACAGACATTTTGAAAACTGCAGTGGAGTTTAAGCAAAATATGACCCATCGCTGTTTTCAGTAATTAGAATATTTTCGGATGAAAAGTCGTAATTTGAAACTGAAAATAGGTGCAGAGAGTCAGAATTCGGCTCAAAAATCACGCTCAGGAGTCAAATTTCAGACATTTCAGACATTTTGAAAACTGCAGGGGGGTTTAGGCAAAATATGACCCATCGCCGTTTTCAGTAATTGGCATATTTTCGGTATAAAACTCGTAATTGAACTGAAATAGGTGCAGAGAGTCAGAATTCGGATTTAAAAATCACGCTCATGAGTCAAATTTCCGACATTTCTGACATTTTGAAAACTGCAGGGGGTTGGGCAAATATGACCCATCTCCGTATCAGTATTGGCATATTTTTGGTATGAAACGTCGTAATTTGAAACTGAAAATAGTGCAGAGAGTCAGAATTCGGCTCAAAAATCACGCTCAGGAGTCAAATTTCAGACATTTCAGACATTTTAAAAACTGCAGGGGGTTTGGGCAAAATATGACCCATAGCTGTTTTCAGTAATTGGCATATTTTCGGTATAAAAGTCGTAATTTGAAACTGAAACAAGGTGCAGAGAGTCAGAATTCGGCTCAAAATCACGCTCAGGAGTCAAATTTCAGACATTTCAGACATTTTAAAACTGCAGGGGGTTTGGGCAAAATATGACCCATAGCTGTTTTCAGTAATTGGCATATTTTCGGTATAAAAAGTCGTAATTTGAAACTGAAAATAGGTGCAGAGAGTCAGAATTGGGATAAAAAATCACGCTCAGGGTCAAATTTCCGACATTTCAGACATTTTGAAACTGCAGGGGGGTTTGGACAAAATATGACCATCTCCGTTTACAGTAATTGGCATATTTTCGGTATGAACGTCGTATTTGAAACTGAAAATAGGTGCAGAGAGTCAAATTCAGATAAAAAATCACGCTCAGGAGTCAAATTTCCGACATTTCAGACATTTTAAAAACTGCAGGGGGGTTTGGGCAAAATATGACCCATCGCCGTTTCAAGTAATTGGCATGTTTTTCGGAATAAACGTCGTAATTTGAAACTGAAAATAGGTGCAGAGATTCAGAATTCGGACAAAAAATCACGCTCAGGAGTCAATATTCCGACATTTCAGACATTTTGAAAAACTGCAGGGGGGGGGGGTTTGGGCAAAATATGATCCATCGCCGTTTACAGTAATTGGCATATTTTCGGTATGAAACGTCGTAATTTGAAACTGAAAATAGGTGCAGAGAGTCAGAATTCGGCTCAAATTCACGCTCAGGAGTCAAATTTCCGACATTTCAGACATTTTGAAAACTGCAGGGGGGTTTGGGCAAAATATGACCCATCTCCGTTTACAGTAATTGGCCTATTTTCGGTATGAAACGTCGTAATTTGAAACTGAAAATAGGTGCAGAGAGTCAGCATTCGGCTCAAAAATCACGCTCAGGAGTCAAATTTCAGACATTTCAGACATTTTGAAAACTGCAGGGGGGTTTAGGCAAAATATGACCCATCGCCGTTTTCAGTAATTGGCATATTTTCGGTAAAAAAACTCGTAATTTGAAACTGAAAATAGGTGCAGAGAGTCAGAATTCGATTTAAAAATCACGCTCAGGAGTCAAATTTCGACATTTCTGACATTTTGAAAACTGCAGGGGGGTTTGGGCAATATATGACCCATCTCCGTTACAGTAATTGGCATATTTTGGTATGAAACGTCGTAATTTGAAACTGAAAATAGGTGCAGAGAGTCAGAATTCGGCTCAAAATCACGCTCAGGAGTCAAATTACCGACATTTCAGACATTTTAAAAACTGCAGGGGGTTTGGGCAAAATATGACCCATAGCTGTTTTCAGTAATTGGCATATTTTCGGTATAAAAGTCGTAATTTGAAACTGAAAATAGGTGCAGAGAGTCAGAATTGGATAAAAAATCACGCTCAGGGTCAAATTTCCGACATTTCAGACATTTTGAAAACTGCAGGGGGTTTGGGCAAAATATGACCATCGCCGTTTTCAGTAATTGGCATATTTTCGGTATGAAACTTCGTAATTTGAAACTGAAAAAGGTGCAGAGAGTCAGAATTCGGCTCAAAAATCACGCTCAGGAGTCAATTTCTGACATTTCAGACATTTTGAAAACTGTAGGGGGTTTGGGCCAAATATGACCCATCGCCATTTTCAGTAATTGGCATATTTTCGGTATAAAAAGTCGTAATTTTAACTGAAAATGGTGCAGAGAGTCAGAATTCGGATAAAAATCACGCTCAGAGTCAAATTTCCGACATTTCAGACATTTTAAAAACTGCGGGGGGGTTTGGGCAAATATGACCTTTCGCCGTTTACAGTAATTGGCATATTTTCGGTATGAAACTCGTATTTGAAACTGAAAATAGGTGCAGAGAGTCAGAATTCAGCACAAAACTCACGCTCAGGAGTCAAATTTCCGACATTACAGACATTTTGAAAACTGCAGTGGAGTTTAAGCAAATATGACCCATCGCTGTTTTCAGTAATTAGAATATTTTCGGAATAAAAAGTCGTAATTTGAAACTGAAAATAGGTGCAGAGAGTCAGAATTCGGCTCAAAATTCACGCTCAGGAGTCAAATTTCCGACATTTCAGACATTTTGAAACTGCAGGGGGTTTGGGCAAAATATGACCCATCGCCGTTTACAGTAATTGGCATATTTTCGGTAAAAACGTCGTAATTTGAAACTGAAATAGGTGAAGAGAGTCAGAATTCGCTCAAAAATCACGCTCAGGAGTCAAATTTCTGACATTTCAGACATTTTAAAAACTGCACTGGGGTTTGGGCAAAATATGACCCATCGCCGTTTTCAGTAATTGGCATATTTTCAGTATGAAACGTCGTAATTTGAAACTGAAAAAGATGCAGAGAGTCAGAATTCGGCTCAAAATCACGCTCAGGAGTCAAATTTCTGACATTTCAGACATTTTGAAAACTGTAGGGGGGTTTGGGCCAAATATGACCCATCGCCATTTTCAGTAATTGACATATTTTCGGTATAAAAAGTCGTAATTTTAAACTGAAAATTGGTGCAGAGAGTCAGAATTCGGATAAAAAATCACGCTCAGGAGTCAAATTTCCGACATTTCAGACATTTTAAAACTGCGGGGGTTTGGCAAAATATGACCTATCGCCGTTTACAGTAATTGGCATATTTTCGGTATAAACGTCGTAATTTGAAACTGAAACAGGTGCAGAGAGTCAGAATTCGGCTCAAAACTCACGCCCAGGAGTCAAATTTCCGACATTTCATACAAATTGAAACTGCAGGGGGGTTTGGGCAAAATATGACCCATCGCGTTTTCAGTAATTGGCATATTTTCGGTATGAAACGTCGTAATTTGAAACTGAAAAAGGTGCAGAGAGTCAGAATTCGGCTCAAAAATCATGCTCAGAGTCAAATTTCCGACATTACAGACATTTGAAAACTGCAGTGGAGTTTAAGCAAAATATGACCCATCGCTGTTTTCAGTAATTAGAATATTTTCGGAATAAAAGTCGTAATTTGAAACTGAAATAGGTGCAGAGAGTCAGAATTCGGCTCAAAATTCACGCTCAGGAGTCAAATTTCCGACATTTCAGACATTTTGAAAACTGCTGGGGGTTTGGGCAAAATATGACCCATCGCCGTTTACAGTAATTGGCATATTTTCGTATGAAACGTCGTAATTTGAAACTGAAAAAGGTGCAGAGAGTCCGAATTCGGCTCAAAAATCACGCTCAGGAGTCAAATTTCTGACATTTCAGACATTTTGAAACTGTAGGGGGTTTGGGCCAAATATGACCCATCGCTATTTCAGTAATTGGCATATTTTCGGTATAAAAGTCGTAATTTGAAACTGAAACTGGTGCAGAGAGTCAGAATTCGGATAAAAAATCACGCTCAGAGTCAAATTTCCGACATTTCAGACATTTTAAAAACTGGGGGGTTTGGGCAAAATATGACCTATCGCCGTTTACAGTAATTGGCATTTTCGTATGAAACGTCGTAATTTGAACTGAAAATAGGTGCAGAGAGTCAGAATTCGGCTCAAAACTCACGCTCAGGAGTCAAATTTCCGACATTTCAGACATTTTAAAACTACAGGGGGGTTTGGGCAAATATGACCCATCGCGTTTTCAGTAATTGGCATATTTTCGGTATGAAACGTCGTAATTTGAAACTGAAAAAGTGCAGAGAGTCAGAATTCGGCTCAAAAATCATGCTCAGGAGTCATTTCCGACATTACAGACATTTTGAAAACTGCAGTGGAGTTTAAGCAAAATATGACCCATCGCTGTTTTCAGTAATTGAATATTTTCGGAATGAAAAGTCGTAATTTGAAACTGAAAATAGGTGCAGAGAGTCAGAATTCGGCTCAAAAATCACGCTCAGGAGTCAAATTTTCAGACATTTTGAAAACTGCAGGGGGTTTGGCAAAATATGACCCATCGCCGTTTTCAGTAATTGGCATATTTTCGGTATAAAACTCGTAATTTGAAACTGAAAATAGCAGAGAGTCAGAATTCGGATTTAAAAATCACGCTCAAGAGTCAAATTTCCGACATTTCGACATTTTGAAACTGCAGGGGGGTTTGGGCAAAATATGACCCATCTCCGTTACAGTAATTGGCATATTTTTGGTATGAAACGTCGTAATTTGAAACTGAAAATAGGTGCAGAGAGTCAGAATTCGGCTCAAAATCACGCTCAGGAGTCAAATTTCAGACATTTCAGACATTTTAAAAACTGCTGGGGGTTTGGGCAAAATATGACCCATCTGTTTTCAGTAATTGGCATATTTTCGGTATAAAAGTCGTAATTTGAAACTGAAAATAGGTGCAGAGAGTCAGAATTCGGCTCAAAAATCACGCTCAGGAGTCAAATTTCGACATTTCAGACATTTTAAAAACTGCAGGGGGTTTGGGCAAAATATGACCCATAGCTGTTTTCAGTAATTGGCATATTTTCGGTATAAAGTCGTAATTTGAAACTGAAAATAGGTGCAGAGAGTCAGAATTCGGATAAAAATCGCTCAGGGTCAAATTTCCGACATTTCAGACATTTTGAAAAACTGCAGGGGGGTTTGGGCAAAATATGACCCATCTCCGTTTACAGTAATTGGCATATTTTCGGTATGAAAAGTCGTAATTTGAAACTGAAAATAGGTGCAGAGAGTCAGAATTCGATAAAAAATCACGCTCAGGAGTCAAATTTCCGACATTTCAGACATTTTAAAAACTGCAGGGGGGTTTGGGCAAAATATGACCATCGCCGTTTTAAGTAATTGGCATATTTCGGTATAAACGTCGTAATTTGAACTGAAAATAGTGTGCAGAGAGTCAGAATTCGGACAAAAATCACGCTCAGGAGTCAATATTCCGACATTTCAGACATTTTGAAACTGCAGGGGGGGGTTTGGGCAAAATATGACCCATCGCCGTTTACGTAATTGGCATATTTTCGGTATAAAAAGTCGTAATTTGAACTGAAAAATGGTGCAGAGAGTCAGAATTCGGATAAAAAATCACGCTCAGGAGTCAAATTTCCGACATTTCAGATATTTGAAAAACTGCGGGGGGTTTTGGCAAAATATGACCTATCGCCGTTTTACAGTAATTGGCATATTTTCGGTATGAAACGTCGTAATTTGAAACTGAAAATATGTGCAGAGAGTCAGAATTCGGCTCAAAATCACGCTCAGGAGTCAAATTTCCGACATTTCAGACATTTTAAAACTGCAGGGGTGGTTTGGGCAAAATATGACCATCGCCATTTTCAGTAATTGGCATATTTTCGGTATAAAAGTCGTAATTTTAAATGAAAAATTGGTGCAGAGAGTCAGAATTCGATAAAAATCACGCTCAGGAGTCAAATTTCCGACATTTAAAACTGCGGGGGGGGGGGGGGTTTGGGCAAAATATGACCTATCGCCGTTTACAGTAATTGGCATATTTCGATATTAAACGTCGTAATTTGAAACTGAAATAGGTGCAGAAGCGTCAGAATTCGGCTTAAAACTCACGCTCACGAGTCAAATTTTCGACATTTCAAACATTTTAAAACTGCAGGTGGTTTGGGCAAAATATGACCCATCGCGTTTCAGTAATTGGCATATTTTCGGTATGAAACGTCGTAATTTGAAACTGAAAAAAGGTGCAGAGAGTCAGAATTCGGCTCAAAAATCATGCTCAGGAGTCAAATTTCCGACATTACAGACATTTGAAAACTGCAGTGAGTTTAAGCAAAATATGACCCATCGCTGTTTTCAGTAATTAGAATATTTTCGGATAAAGTCGTAATTTGAAACTGAAAATAGGTGAAGAGAGTCAGAATTCGGCTCAAAATCACGCTCAGGAGTCAATTTCCGACATTTCAGACATTTTGAAAACTGCAGGGGGGTTTGGCAAAATATGACCCATCTCCGTTTACAGTAATTGGCATATTTTCGGTATGAAACGTCGTAATTTGAAACTGAAAATAGGTGCAGAGAGTCAGCATTCGTCTCAAAAATCACGCCCAGGAGTCAAATTTCAGACATTTCAGACATTTTGAAAACTGCAGGGGGTTTGGGCAAAATATGACCCATCGCTGTTTTCAGTAATTGGCATATTTTCGGTATAAAACTCGTAATTTGAAACTGAAAATAGGTGCAGAGATTCAGAATTCGGCTCAAAACTCACGCTCAGGAGTCAAATTCCGACATTTCAGACATTTTAAAAACTGCAGGGGGGTTTGGGCAAAATATGACCCATCGCGTTTTCAGTAATTGGCATATTTTCGGTATGAAACGTCGTAATTTGAAACTGAAATAGGTGCAGAGAGTCAGAATTAGGATAAAAATCACGCTCAGGGTCAAATTTCCGACATTTCAGACATTTTGAAAACTGCAGGGGTTTGGGTAAAATATGACCCATCCCGTTTTCAGTAATTGGCATATTTTCGGTATGAAACGTCGTAATTTGAAACTGAAAATAGGTGCAGAGAGTCAGAATTCAGATAAAAAATCACGCTCAGGAGTCAAATTTCCGACATTTCAGACATTTTAAAACTGCAGGGGGGTTTGGGCAAAATATGACCCATCGCCGTTTTACGTAATTGGCATGTTTTCGGATAAAAAGTCGTAATTTGAAACTGAAAATAGGTGCAGAGATTCAGAATTCGGACAAAAAATCACGCTCATTAGTCAAAATTCCGACATTTCAGACATTTTGAAAAACTGCAGGGGGGTTTGGGCAAAATATGATCCATCGCCGTTTACAGTAATTGGCATATTTTCGGTATGAAACGTCGTAATTTGAAACTGAAAATAGGTGAAAGAGTCAGAATTCGGCTCAAAAATCACGCTCAGGAGTCAAATTTCCGACATTTCAGACATTTTAGAAACTGCACTGGGGTTTGGGCAAAATATGACCCATCGCCGTTTTCAGTAATTGGCATATTTTCGGTAAAAAACGTCGTAATTTGAAACTGAAAAAGGTGCAGAGAGTCAGAATTCGGCTCAAAAATCACGCTCAGGAGTCAAATTTCCGACATTTCAGACATTTTGAAAACTTAGGGGGGGGGGGGTTGGGCAAAATATGGCCTATCGCCGTTTACAGTAATTGGCATATTTTCGGTATGAACGTCGTAATTTGAAACTGAAATAGGTGCAGAGATTCAGAATTCGGCTCAAAACTCACGCTCAGGAGTCAAATTTCCGACATTTCAGACATTTTAAAAACTGCAGGGGGGGTTTGGGCAAAATATGACCCATCGCGTTTTCAGTAATTGGCATATTTTCGGTATGAAACGTCGTAATTTGGAACTGAAAATAGGTGCAGAGAGTCAGAATTCGGCTCAAAAAATCACGCTCAGGAGTCAAATTTCCGACATTACAGACATTTTGAAAACTGCATGGGTTTAAGCAAAATATGACCCACGCCGTTTTCAGTAATTAGATATTTTCGGATAAAAAGTCGTAATTTGAACTGAAAATAGGTGCAGAGAGTCAGAATTAGGATAAAAAATCACGCTCAGGGGTCAAATTTCCGACATTTCAGACATTTTGAAACTGCAGGGGGTTTGGGTAAAATATGACCATCTCCGTTTACAGTAATTGGCATATTTTCGGTATGAAACGTCGTAATTTGAAACTGAAAATAGGTGCAGAGAGTCAGAATTCAGATAAAAATCACGCTCAGGAGTCAAATTTCCGACATTTCAGACATTTTAAAAACTGCGGGGGTTTGGGCAAATATGACCCATCGCCGTTTACGTAATTGGCATGTTTTTGAATAAAAGTCGTAATTTGAAACTGAAAATAGGTGCAGAGTCAGAATTCGGACAAAAAATCACGCTCATTAGTCAAATTCCGACATTTCAGACATTTTGAAAACTGCAGGGGGTTTGGGCAAAATATGATCCATCGCCGTTTACAGTAATTGGCATATTTTTCGGTATGAAACGTCGTAATTTGAAACTGAAAATAGGTGAGAGAGTCAGAATTCGGCTCAAAAATCACGCTCAGGAGTCAAATTTCCGACATTTCAGACATTTTAGAAACTGCAGTGGGGTTTGGGCAAAATATGACCCATCGCCGTTTTCAGTAATTGGCATATTTTCGGTAAAAACGTCGTAATTTGAAACTGAAAAAAGGTGCAGAGAGTCAGAATTCGGCTCAAAAATCACGCTCAGGAGTCAAATTTCCGACATTTCAGACATTTTGAAAACTGCAGGGGGGTTTGGGCAAAATATGACCCATCGCCGTTTACAGTAATTGGCATATTTTCGGTATGAAACGTCGTAATTTGAAACTGAAAATAGGTGCAGAGAGTCAGAATTCGGCTCAAAAATCACGCTCAGGAGTCAAATTTCGACATTTCAGACATTTTAAAAACTGCAGGGGGGTTTGGGCAAAATATGACCCATCGCGTTTTCAGTAATTGGCATATTTTCGGTATGAAACGTCGTAATTTGAAACTGAAAATAGGTGCAGAGAGTCAGAATTCGGCTCAAAAATCACGCTCAGGAGTCAAATTTCCGACATTTCAGACATTTGAAAACTGCATGGGTTTGCAAAATATGACCCATCGCCGTTTTCAGTAATTGATATTTTCGGATAAAAAGTCGTAATTTGAAACTGAAAATAGGTGCAGAGAGTCAGAATTCGGCTCAAAAATCACGCTCAGGAGTCAAATTTCCGACATTTCAGACATTTTAAAACTGCAGGGGGGTTTGGGCAAAATATGACCCATCTGTTTTCAGTAATTGGCATATTTTCGGTATAAAAGTCGTGAATTTGAAACTGAAAATAGGTGCAGAGAGTCAGAATTGGGATAAAAAATCACGCTCAGGGTCAAATTTCCGACATTTCAGACATTTTGAAAACTGCAGGGGGTTTGGACAAAATATGACCCATCGCCGTTTACAGTAATTGGCATATTTTCGTATGAAACGTCGTAATTTGAAACTGAAAATAGGTGCAGAGAGTCAGAATTCAGATAAAAATCACGCTCAGGAGTCAAATATCCGACATTTCAGACATTTTAAAACTGCAGGGGGGTTTGGGCAAAATATGACCCATCGCCGTTTTAAGTAATTGGCATGTTTTCGGAATAAATCGTAATTTGAAACTGAAAATAGGTGCAGAGATCAGAATTCGGCTCAAAACTCACGCTCAGGAGTCAAATTTCCGACATTTCAGACATTTTAAAAACTGCAGGGGGGTTTGGGCAAAATATGACCCATCGCGTTTGCAGTAATTGGCATATTTTCGGTATGAAACGTCGTAATTTGAACTGAAAATAGGTGCAGAGAGTCAGAATTCGGCTCAAAAATCACGCTCAGGAGTCAAATTTCCGACATTACAGACATTTTGAAAACTGCATGGGAGTTTAAGCAAAATATGACCCATCGCCGTTTTCAGTAATTGAATATTTTCGGAATAAAAAGTCGTAATTTGAAACTGAAAATAGGTGCAGAGAGTCAGAATTCGGCTCAAAAATCACGCTCAGGAGTCAAATTTCAGACATTTCAGACATTTTGAAAACTGCAGGGGGGTTTGGGCAAAATATGACCCATCGCCGTTTTCAGTAATTGGCATATTTCGGTATAAAAAAGTCGTAATTTGAAACTGAAAATAGGTGGCAGAGAGTCAGAATTCGACTCAAAAATCACGCTAAGGAGTCAAATTTCCGACATTGCAGACATTTTGAAAACTGCAGGGGTGTTTAAGCAAAATAAGACCCATCGCCGTTTTCAGTAATTAGAATATTTTCGGAATAAAAAGTCGTAATTTGAAACTGAAAATAGGTGCAGAGAGTCAGAATTCGATAAAAATCACGCTCAGGAGTCAAATTTCCGACATTTCAGACATTTTGAAAACTGCAGGGGGTTTGGGCAAATATGACCCATTTCCGTATAGAGTAATTGGCATATTTCGGTATGAAACATCGTAATTTGAAACTGAAAATAGGTGCAGAGAGTCAGAATTCGCCTCAAAAATCACGCTCAGGAGCCAAATTTCCGACATTACAGACATTTTGAAAACTGCAGGGGAGTTTAAGCAAAAATATGACCCATCGCCGTTTTCAGTAATTAGAATATTTCGGAATAAAAAGTCGTAATTTGAAACTGAAAATAGGTGGCAGAGAGTCAGAATTCGGCTCAAAAATCACGCTCAGGAGTCAAATTTCAGACATTTCAGACATTTGAAAACTGCAGGGGGTTTGGGCAAAAATATGACCCATCGCCGTTTTTAGTAATTGGCATATTTTCGGTATAAAAACTCGTAATTTGAAACTGAAAATAGGTGCAGAGAGTCAGAATTCGGATAAAAAATCACGCTCAGGAGTCAAATTTCCGACATTTCTGACATTTTGAAAACTGCAGGGGGGTTTGGGGCAAAATATGACCAATCTCCGTATACAGTAATTGGCATATTTTGGTATGAAACGTCGTAATTTGAGACTGAAAATAGGTGCAGAGAGTCAGAATTCGGCTCAAAAATCACGCTCAGGAGTCCAAATTTCAGACATTTCAGACATTTTAAAAACTGCAGGGGGGTTTGGGCAAAATATGACCCATAGCTAGTTTCTGTAATTGGCATATTTTCGGTATAAAAAGTCGTAATTTGAAACTGAAAATAGGTGCAGAGAGTCAGAATTAGGATAAAAAATCACGCTCAGGGGTCAAATTTCCGACATTTCAGACATTTTCAAAACTGAAGGGGGGTTTGGGTAAAATATGACCCATCTCCGTTTACAGTAATTGGCATATTTTCGGTATGAAACGTCGTAATTTGAAAACTGAAAATAGGTGCAGAGAGTCAGAATTCAGATAAAAAATCACGCTCAGGAGTCAAATTTCCGACATTTCAGACATTTTAAAAACTGCAGGGGGGTTTGGGCAAAATATGACCCATCGCCGTTTTACGTAATTGGCATGTTTTCGGAATAAAAAGTCGTAATTTGAACTGAAAATAGTGCAGAGATCAGAATTCGGACAAAAAATCACGCTCATTAGTCAAAATTCCGACATTTCAGACATTTGAAAACTGCAAGGGGGGTTTGGGCAAAATATGATCCATCGCCGTTTACAGTAATTGGCATATTTTCGGTATGAAACGTCGTAATTTGAAACTGAAAATAGGTGAAGAGAGTCAGAATTCGGCTCAAAAATCACGCTCAGGAGTCAAATTTCCGACATTTCAGACATTTTAGAAACTGCACTGGGGTTTGGGCAAAATATGACCCATCGCCGTTTTCAGTAATTGGCATATTTTCGGTAAGAAACGTCGTAATTTGAAACTGAAAAAAGGTGCAGAGAGTCAGAATTCGCTCAACAAATCACGCTCAGGAGTCAAATTTCCGACATTTCAGACATTTTAAAAACTGCGGGGGGGGGGGGGTGGGGTTTGGGCAAAATATGACCTATCGCCGTTTACAGTAATTGGCATATTTTCGGTATGAAACGTCGTAATTTGAAACTGAAAATAGGTGCAGAGAGTCAGAGTTCGGCTCAAAAATCATGCTCAGGAGTCAAATTTCCGACATTACAGACATTTTGAAAACTGCAGTGGAGTTTAAGCAAAATATGACCCATCGCTGTTTTCAGTAATTAGAATATTTTCGGAATAAAAAGTCGTAATTTGAAACTGAAATAGGTGCAGAGAGTCAGAATTCGGCTCAAAATTCACGCTCCGGAGTCAAATTTCCGACATTTCAGACATTTTGAAAACTGCAGGGGGGTTTGGGCAAAATATGACCCATCTCCGTTTACAGTAATTCGCCTATTTTCGGTATGAAACGTCGTAATTTGAAACTGAAAATAGGTGCAGAGAGTCAGCATTCGGCTCAAAAAATCACGCTCAGGAGTCAAATTTCAGACATTTCAGACATTTTGAAAACTGCAGGGGGGTTTAGGCAAAAATATGACCCATCGCCGTTTTCAGTAATTGGCATATTTTCGGTATAAAAACTCGTAATTTGAAACTGAAAATAGGTGCAGAGAGTCAGAATTCGGATTTAAAAATCACGCCTCAGGAGTCAAATTTCCGACATTGCTGACATTTTGAAAACTGCAGGGGGGTTTGGGCAAAATATGACCCATCTCCGTATACAGTAATTGGCATATTTTGGTATGAAACGTCGTAATTTGAAACTGAAAATAGGTGCAGAGAGTCAGAATTCGGCTCAAAAATCAACGCTCAGGGAGTCAAATTTCAGACATTTCAGACATTTTAAAAACTGCAGGGGGGTTTGGGCAAAATATGACCCATAGCTGTTTTCAGTAATTTGCATATTTTCGGTATAAAAAGTCGTAATTTGAAACTGAAAATAGGTGCAGAGAGTCAGAATTGGGATAAAAAATCACGCTCAGGGGTCAAATTTCCGACATTTCAGACATTTTGAAAACTGCAGGGGGGTTTGGGCAAAATATGACCCATCGCCGTTTTCAGTAATTGGCATATTTTCGGTATGAAACGTCGTAATTTGAAACTGAAAAAAGGTGCAGAGAGTCAGAATTCGGCTCAAAAATCACGCTCAGGAGTCAAATTTCTGACATTTCAGACATTTTGAAAACTGTAGGGGGGTTTGGGCCAAATATGACCCATCGCCATTTTCAGTAATTGGCATATTTTCGGTATAAAAAGTCGTAATTTTAAACTGAAAATTGGTGCAGAGAGTCAGAATTCGGATAAAAAATCACGCTCAGGAGTCAAATTTCCGACATTTCAGACATTTTAAAAAACTGCGGGGGGGTTTGGGCAAAATATGACCTATCGCCGTTTACAGTAATTGGCATATTTTCGGTATGAAACGTCGTAATTTGAAACTGAAATAGGTGCAGAGAGTCAGAATTCGGCTCAAAAATCACGCTCAGGAGTCAAATTTCAGACATTTCAGACATTTTAAAAACTGCAGGGGGGCTTGGGCAAAATATGACCCATAGCTGTTTTCAGTAATTGGCATATTTTCGGTATAAAAAGTCGTAATTTGAAACTGAAAATAGGTGCAGAGAGTCAGAATTGGGATAAAAAATTACGCTCAGGGTCAAATTTCCGACATTTCAGACATTTTGAAACTGCAGGGGGGTTTGGACAAAATATGACCCATCTCCGTTTACAGTAATTGGCATATTTCGGTATGAAACGTCGTAATTTGAAACTGAAAATAGGTGCAGAGAGTCAGAATTCAGATAAAAAATCACGCTCAGGAGTCAATATTCCGACATTTCAGACATTTTGAAACTGCAGGGGGTTTGGTTTGGGCAAAATATGATCCATCGCCGTTTACAGTAATTGGCATTTTTTCGGTATGAAACGTCGTAATTTGAAACTGAAAATAGGTGCAGAGAGTCAGAATTCGGCTCAAAATTCACGCTCAGGAGTCAAATTTCCCGACATTTCAGACATTTTGAAAACTGCAGGGGGGTTGGGCAAAATATGACCCATCTCCGTTTACAGTAATTGGCCTATATTCGGTATGAAACGTCGTAATTTGAAACTGAAAATAGGTGCAGAGAGTCAGCATTCGGCTCAAAAATCACGCTCAGGAGTCAAATTTCAGACATTTCAGACATTTTGAAAACTGCAGGGGGGTTTAGGCAAAATATGACCCATCGCCGTTTTCAGTAATTGGCATATTTTCGGTATAAAAATTCGTAATTTGAAACTGAAAAAAGGTGCAGAGAGTCAGAATTCGGCTCAAAAATCACGCTCAGGAGTCAAATTTCTGACATTTCAGACATTTTGAAAACTGTAGGGGGGTTTGGGCCAAATATGACCCATCGCCATTTTCAGTAATTCGCATATTTTCGGTATAAAAAGTCGTAATTTTAAACTGAAAATTGGTGCAGAGAGTCAGAATTCGGATAAAAAATCACGCTCAGGAGTCAAATTTCCGACATTTCAGACATTTTAAAAACTGCGGGGGGGGTTTGGGCAAAATATGACCTATCGCCGTTTACAGTAATTGGCATATTTTCAGTATGAAACGTCGTAATTTGAAACTGAAAATAGGTGCAGAGAGTCAGAATTTGGCTCAAAACTCACGCTCAGGAGTCAAATTTCCGACATTTCATACATTTTAAAAAGTGCAGGGGGGGTTTGGGCAAAGTATGACCCATCGCGTTTTCAGTAATTGGCATATTTTCGGTATGAAACGTCGTAATTTGAAACTGAAAAAAAGGTGCAGAGAGTCAGAATTCGGCTCAAAAATCATGCTCAGGAGTCAAATTTCCGACATTACAGACATTTTGAAAACTGCAGTGGAGTTTAAGCAAAATATGACCCATCGCTGTTTTCAGTAATTAGAATATTTTCGGAATAAAAAGTCGTAATTTGAAACTGAAAATAGGTGCAGAGAGTCAGAATTCGGCTGAAAATTCACGCTCAGGAGTCAAATTTCCGACATTTCAGACATTTTGAAAACTGCAGGGGGGTTTAGGCAAAATATGACCCATCGCCGTTTACAGTAATTGGCATATTTTCGGTATGAAACGTCGTAATTTGAAACTGAAAATAGGTGAAGAGAATCAGAATTCGGCTCAAAAATCACGCTCAGGAGTCAAATTTCTGACATTTCAGACATTTTAAAAACTGCACTGGGGTTTGGGCAAAATATGACCCATCGCCGTTTTCAGTAATTGGCATATTTTCAGTATGAAACGTCGTAATTTGAAACTGAAAAAAGGTGCAGAGAGTCAGAATTCGGCTCAAAAATCACGCTCAGGAGTCAAATTTCTGACATTTCAGACATTTTGAAAACTGCAGGGGGGTTTGGGCCAAATATGACCCTTCGCCATTTTCAGTAATTGACATATTTTCGGTATAAAAAGTCGTAATTTTAAACTGAAAATTGGTGCAGAGAGTCAGCATTCGGATAAAAAATCACGCTCAGGAGTCAAATTTCCGACATTTCAGACATTTTAAAAACTGCGAGGGAATTTGGGCAAAATATGACCTATCGCCGTTTACAGTAATTGGCATATTTTCGGTATGAAACGTCGTAATTTGAAACTGAAAATAGGTGCAGAGAGTCAGAATTCGGCTTAAAACTCACGCTCAGGAGTCAAATTTCCGACATTTCATACAAATTGAAAACTGCAGGGGGGGTTTGGGCAAAATATGACCCATCGCGTTTTCAGTAATTGGCATATTTTCGGTATGAAACATCGTAATTTGAAACTGAAAAAAGGTGCAGAGAGTCAGAATTCGGCTCAAAAATCATGCTCAGGAGTCAAATTTCCGACATTACAGACATTATGAAAACTGCAGTGGAGTTTAAGCAAAATATGACCCATCGCTGTTTTCAGTAATTAGAATATTTTCGGAATAAAAAGTCGTAATTTGAAACTGAAAATAGGTGCAGAGAGTCAGAATTCGGCTCAAAATTCACGCTCAGGAGTCAAATTTCAGACATTTCAGACATTTTGAAAACTGCAGGGGGGTTTGGGCAAAATATGACCCATCTCCGTTTCAGTAATTGGCATATTTTCGGTATGAAACGTCGTAATTTGAAACTGAAAATAGGAGCAGAGAGTCAGAATTCGGCTCAAAAATCACGCTCAGGAGTCAAATTTCAGACATTTCAGACATTTTGAAAACTGCAGGGGGGTTTGGGCAAAATATGACCCATCGCCGTTTTCAGTAATTGGCATATTTTCGGTATAAAAAGTCGTAATTTGAAACTGAAAATAGGTGCAGAGAGTCAGAATTCGACTCAAAAATCACGCTAAGGAGTCAAATTTCCGACATTGCAGACATTTTGAAAACTGCAGGGGTGTTTAAGCAAAATATGACCCATCGCCGTTTTCAGTAATTAGAATATTTTCGGAATAAAAAGTCGTAATTTGAAACTGAAAATAGGTGCAGAGAGTCAGAATTCGGATAAAAAATCACGCTCAGGAGTCAAATTTCCGACATTTCAGACATTTTGAAAACTGCAGGGGGGTTTGGGCAAAATATGACCCATTTCCGTATAGAGTAATTGGCATATTTTCGGTATGAAACATCGTAATTTGAAACTGAAAATAGGTGCAGAGAGTCAGAATTCGCCTCAAAAATCACGCTCAGGAGCCAAATTTCCGACATTACAGACATTTTGAAAACTGCAGGGGAGTTTAAGCAAAATATGACCCATCGCCGTTTTCAGTAATTAGAATATTTTCGGAATAAAAAGTCGTAATTTGAAACTGAAAATAGGTGCAGAGAGTCAGAATTCGGCTCAAAAATCACGCTCAGGAGTCAAATTTCAGACATTTCAGACATTTTGAAAACTGCAGGGGGGTTTGGGCAAAATATGACCCATCGCCGTTTTTAGTAATTGGCATATTTTCGGTATAAAAACTCGTAATTTGAAACTGAAAATAGGTGCAGAGAGTCAGAATTCGGATAAAAAATCACGCTCAGGAGTCAAATTTCCGACATTTCTGACATTTTGAAAACTGCAGGGGGGTTTGGGCAAAATATGACCAATCTCCGTATACAGTAATTGGCATATTTTTGGTATGAAACGTCGTAATTTGAGACTGAAAATAGGTGCAGAGAGTCAGAATTCGGCTCAAAAATCACGCTCAGGAGTCAAATTTCAGACATTTCAGACATTTTAAAAACTGCAGGGGGGTTTGGGCAAAATATGACCCATAGCTGTTTTCTGTAATTGGCATATTTTCGGTATAAAAAGTCGTAATTTGAAACTGAAAATAGGTGCAGAGAGTCAGAATTAGGATAAAAAATCACGCTCAGGGGTCAAATTTCCGACATTTCAGACATTTTCAAAACTGAAGGGGGGTTTGGGTAAAATATGACCCATCTCCGTTTACAGTAATTGGCATATTTTCGGTATGAAACGTCGTAATTTGAAACTGAAAATAGGTGCAGAGAGTCAGAATTCAGATAAAAAATCACGCTCAGGAGTCAAATTTCCGACATTTCAGACATTTTAAAAACTGCAGGGGGGTTTGGGCAAAATATGACCCATCGCCGTTTTACGTAATTGGCATGTTTTCGGAATAAAAAGTCGTAATTTGAAACTGAAAATAGGTGCAGAGATTCAGAATTCGGACAAAAAATCACGCTCATTAGTCAAAATTCCGACATTTCAGACATTTTGAAAACTGCAAGGGGGGTTTGGGCAAAATATGATCCATCGCCGTTTACAGTAATTGGCATATTTTCGGTATGAAACGTCGTAATTTGAAACTGAAAATAGGTGAAGAGAGTCAGAATTCGGCTCAAAAATCACGCTCAGGAGTCAAATTTCCGACATTTCAGACATTTTAGAAACTGCACTGGGGTTTGGGCAAAATATGACCCATCGCCGTTTTCAGTAATTGGCATATTTTCGGTATGAAACGTCGTAATTTGAAACTGAAAAAAGGTGCAGAGAGTCAGAATTCGGCTCAAAAATCACGCTCAGGAGTCAAATTTCCGACATTTCAGACATTTTAAAAACTGCGGGGGGGGGGGGGGGGTTTGGGCAAAATATGACCTATCGCCGTTTACAGTAATTGGCATATTTTCGGTATGAAACGTCGTAATTTGAAACTGAAAATAGGTGCAGAGAGTCAGAGTTCGGCTCAAAAATCATGCTCAGGAGTCAAATTTCCGACATTACAGACATTTTGAAAACTGCAGTGGAGTTTAAGCAAAATATGACCCATCGCTGTTTTCAGTAATTAGAATATTTTCGGAATAAAAAGTCGTAATTTGAAACTGAAAATAGGTGCAGAGAGTCAGAATTCGGCTCAAAATTCACGCTCCGGAGTCAAATTTCCGACATTTCAGACATTTTGAAAACTGCAGGGGGGTTTGGGCAAAATATGACCCATCTCCGTTTACAGTAATTGGCCTATTTTCGGTATGAAACGTCGTAATTTGAAACTGAAAATAGGTGCAGAGAGTCAGCATTCGGCTCAAAAATCACGCTCAGGTGTCAAATTTCAGACATTTCAGACATTTTGAAAACTGCAGGGGGGTTTAGGCAAAATATGACCCATCGCCGTTTTCAGTAATTGGCATATTTTCGGTATAAAAACTCGTAATTTGAAACTGAAAATAGGTGCAGAGAGTCAGAATTCGGATTTAAAAATCACGCTCAGGAGTCAAATTTCCGACATTGCTGACATTTTGAAAACTGCAGGGGGGTTTGGGCAAAATATGACCCATCTCCGTATACAGTAATTGGCATATTTTTGGTATGAAACGTCGTAATTTGAAACTGAAAATAGGTGCAGAGAGTCAGAATTCGGCTCAAAAATCACGCTCAGGAGTCAAATTTCAGACATTTCAGACATTTTAAAAACTGCAGGGGGGTTTGGGCAAAATATGACCCATAGCTGTTTTCAGTAATTTGCATATTTTCGGTATAAAAAGTCGTAATTTGAAACTGAAAATAGGTGCAGAGAGTCAGAATTGGGATAAAAAATCACGCTCAGGGGTCAAATTTCCGACATTTCAGACATTTTGAAAACTGCAGGGGGGTTTGGGCAAAATATGACCCATCGCCGTTTTCAGTAATTGGCATATTTTCGGTATGAAACGTCGTAATTTGAAACTGAAAAAAGGTGCAGAGAGTCAGAATTCGGCTCAAAAATCACGCTCAGGAGTCAAATTTCTGACATTTCAGACATTTTGAAAACTGTAGGGGGGTTTGGGCCAAATATGACCCATCGCCATTTTCAGTAATTGGCATATTTTCGGTATAAAAAGTCGTAATTTTAAACTGAAAATTGGTGCAGAGAGTCAGAATTCGGATAAAAAATCACGCTCAGGAGTCAAATTTCCGACATTTCAGACATTTTAAAAACTGCGGGGGGGTTTGGGCAAAATATGACCTATCGCCGTTTACAGTAATTGGCATATTTTCGGTATGAAACGTCGTAATTTGAAACTGAAAATAGGTGCAGAGAGTCAGAATTCGGCTCAAAAATCACGCTCAGGAGTCAAATTTCAGACATTTCAGACATTTTAAAAACTGCAGGGGGGCTTGGGCAAAATATGACCCATAGCTGTTTTCAGTAATTGGCATATTTTCGGTATAAAAAGTCGTAATTTGAAACTGAAAATAGGTGCAGAGAGTCAGAATTGGGATAAAAAATTACGCTCAGGGGTCAAATTTCCGACATTTCAGACATTTTGAAAACTGCAGGGGGGTTTGGACAAAATATGACCCATCTCCGTTTACAGTAATTGGCATATTTTCGGTATGAAACGTCGTAATTTGAAACTGAAAATAGGTGCAGAGAGTCAGAATTCAGATAAAAAATCACGCTCAGGAGTCAAATTTCCGACATTTCAGACATTTTAAAAACTGCAGGGGGGTTTGGGCAAAATATGACCCATCGCCGTTTTAAGTAATTGGCATGTTTTCGGAATAAAAAGTCGTAATTTGAAACTGAAAATAGGTGCAGAGATTCAGAATTCGGACAAAAAATCACGCTCAGGAGTCAATATTCCGACATTTCAGACATTTTGAAAACTGCAGGGGGTTTGGTTTGGGCAAAATATGATCCATCGCCGTTTACAGTAATTGGCATTTTTTCGGTATGAAACGTCGTAATTTGAAACTGAAAATAGGTGCAGAGAGTCAGAATTCGGCTCAAAATTCACGCTCAGGAGTCAAGTTTCCCGACATTTCAGACATTTTGAAAACTGCAGGGGGGTTTGGGCAAAATATGACCCATCTCCGTTTACAGTAATTGGCCTATATTCGGTATGAAACGTCGTAATTTGAAACTGAAAATAGGTGCAGAGAGTCAGCATTCGGCTCAAAAATCACGCTCAGGAGTCAAATTTCAGACATTTCAGACATTTTGAAAACTGCAGGGGGGTTTAGGCAAAATATGACCCATCGCCGTTTTCAGTAATTGGCATATTTTCGGTATAAAAATTCGTAATTTGAAACTGAAAAAAGGTGCAGAGAGTCAGAATTCGGCTCAAAAATCACGCTCAGGAGTCAAATTTCTGACATTTCAGACATTTTGAAAACTGTAGGGGGGTCTGGGCCAAATATGACCCATCGCCATTTTCAGTAATTCGCATATTTTCGGTATAAAAAGTCGTAATTTTAAACTGAAAATTGGTGCAGAGAGTCAGAATTCGGATAAAAAATCACGCTCAGGAGTCAAATTTCCGACATTTCAGACATTTTAAAAACTGCGGGGGGGGGTTTGGGCAAAATATGACCTATCGCCGTTTACAGTAATTGGCATATTTTCGGTATGAAACGTCGTAATTTGAAACTGAAAATAGGTGCAGAGAGTCAGAATTTGGCTCAAAACTCACGCTCAGGAGTCAAATTTCCGACATTTCATACATTTTAAAAAGTGCAGGGGGGGTTTGGGCAAAGTATGACCCATCGCGTTTTCAGTAATTGGCATATTTTCGGTATGAAACGTCGTAATTTGAAACTGAAAAAAGGTGCAGAGAGTCAGAATTCGGCTCAAAAATCATGCTCAGGAGTCAAATTTCCGACATTACAGACATTTTGAAAACTGCAGTGGAGTTTAAGCAAAATATGACCCATCGCTGTTTTCAGTAATTAGAATATTTTCGGAATAAAAAGTCGTAATTTGAAACTGAAAATAGGTGCAGAGAGTCAGAATTCGGCTGAAAATTCACGCTCAGGAGTCAAATTTCCGACATTTCAGACATTTTGAAAACTGCAGGGGGGTTTAGGCAAAATATGACCCATCGCCGTTTACAGTAATTGGCATATTTTCGGTATGAAACGTCGTAATTTGAAACTGAAAATAGGTGAAGAGAATCAGAATTCGGCTCAAAAATCACGCTCAGGAGTCAAATTTCTGACATTTCAGACATTTTAAAAACTGCACTGGGGTTTGGGCAAAATATGACCCATCGCCGTTTTCAGTAATTGGCATATTTTCAGTATGAAACGTCGTAATTTGAAACTGAAAAAAGGTGCAGAGAGTCAGAATTCGGCTCAAAAATCACGCTCAGGAGTCAAATTTCTGACATTTCAGACATTTTGAAAACTGCAGGGGGGTTTGGGCCAAATATGACCCTTCGCCATTTTCAGTAATTGACATATTTTCGGTATAAAAAGTCGTAATTTTAAACTGAAAATTGGTGCAGAGAGTCAGCATTCGGATAAAAAATCACGCTCAGGAGTCAAATTTCCGACATTTCAGACATTTTAAAAACTGCGAGGGAATTTGGGCAAAATATGACCTATCGCCGTTTACAGTAATTGGCATATTTTCGGTATGAAACGTCGTAATTTGAAACTGAAAATAGGTGCAGAGAGTCAGAATTCGGCTTAAAACTCACGCTCAGGAGTCAAATTTCCGACATTTCATACAAATTGAAAACTGCAGGGGGGGTTTGGGCAAAATATGACCCATCGCGTTTTCAGTAATTGGCATATTTTCGGTATGAAACATCGTAATTTGAAACTGAAAAAAGGTGCAGAGAGTCAGAATTCGGCTCAAAAATCATGCTCAGGAGTCAAATTTCCGACATTACAGACATTATGAAAACTGCAGTGGAGTTTAAGCAAAATATGACCCATCGCTGTTTTCAGTAATTAGAATATTTTCGGAATAAAAAGTCGTAATTTGAAACTGAAAATAGGTGCAGAGAGTCAGAATTCGGCTCAAAATTCACGCTCAGGAGTCAAATTTCAGACATTTCAGACATTTTGAAAACTGCAGGGGGGTTTGGGCAAAATATGACCCATCTCCGTTTCAGTAATTGGCATATTTTCGGTATGAAACGTCGTAATTTGAAACTGAAAATAGGTGCAGAGAGTCAGAATTCGGCTCAAAAATCACGCTCAGGAGTCAAATTTCAGACATTTCAGACATTTTGAAAACTGCAGGGGGGTTTAGGCAAAATATGACCCATCGCCGTTTTCAGTAATTGGCATATTTTCGGTATAAAAACTCGTAATTTGAAACTGAAAATTGGTGCAGAGAGTCAGAATTCGGATAAAAAATCACGCTCAGGAGTCAAATTTCCGACATTTCTGACATTTTGAAAACTGCAGGGGGGTTTGGGCAAAATATGACCCATCTCCGTATACAGTAATTGGCATATTTTTGGTATGAAACGTCGTAATTTGAAACTGAAAATAGGTGCAGAGAGTCAGAATTCGGCTCAAAAATCACGCTCAGGAGTCAAATTTCAGACATTTCAGACATTTTAAAAACTGCAGGGGGGTTTGGGCAAAATATGACCCATAGCTGTTTTCAGTAATTGGCATATTTTCGGTATAAAAAGTCGTAATTTGAAACTGAAAATAGGTGCAGAGAGTCAGAATTGGGATAAAAAATCACGCTCAGGGGTCTAATTTCCGACATTTCAGACATTTTGAAAACTGCAGGGGGGTTCGGGCAAAATATGACCCATCGCCGTTTTCAGTAATTGGCATATTTTCGGTATGAAATGTCGTAATTTGAAACTGAAAAAAGGTGCAGAGAGTCAGAATTCGGGTCAAAAATCACGCTCAGGAGTCAAATTTCTGACATTTCAGACATTTTGAAAACTGTAGGGGGGTTTGGGCCAAATATGACCCATCGCCATTTTCAGTAATTGGCATATTTTCGGTATAAAAAGTCGTAATTTTAAACTAAAAATAGGTGCAGAGAGTCAGAATTCAGATAAAAAATCACGCTCAGGAGTCAAATTTCCGACATTTCAGACATTTTAAAAACTGAGGGGGGGTTTGGGCAAAATATGACCTATCGCCGTTTACAGTAATTGGCATATTTTCGGTATGAAACGTCGTAATTTGAAACTGAAAATAGGTGCAGAGAGTCAGAATTCGGCTCAAAACTCACGCTCAGGAGTCAAATTTCCGACATTTCAAACATTTTAAAAACTGCAGGGGGGTTTGGGCAAAATATGACCCATCGCGTTTTCAGTAATTGGCATATTTTCGGTATGAAACGTCGTAATTTGAAACTGAAAAAAGGTGCAGAGAGTCAGAATTCGGCTCAAAAATCATGCTCAGGAGTCAAATTTCCGACATTACAGACATTTTGAAAACTGCAGTGGAGTTTAAGCAAAATATGACCCATCGCTGTTTTCAGTAATTAGAATATTTTCGGAATAAAAAGTCGTAATTTGAAACTGAAAATAGGTGCAGAGAGTCTGAATTCGGCTCAAAATTCACGCTCAGGAGTCAAATTTCCGACATTTCATACATTTTGAAAACTGCAGGGGGGTTTGGGCAAAATATGACCCATCTCCGTTTACTGTAATTGGCATATTTTCGGTATGAAACGTCGTAATTTGAAACTGAAAATAGGTGCAGAGAGTCAGCATTCGGCTCAAAATTCACGCTCAGGAGTCAAATTTCAGACATTTCAGACATTTTGAAAACTGCAGGGGGGTTTGGGCAAAATATGACCCATCGCCGTTTTCAGTAATTGGCATATTTTCGGTATAAAAACTCGTAATTTGAAACTGAAAATAGGTGCAGAGAGTCAGAATTCGGATAAAAAATCACGCTCAGGAGTCAAATTTCCGACATTTCTGACATTTTGAAAACTGCAGGGGGGTTTGGGCAAAATATGACCCATCTCCGTATACAGTAATTGGCATATTTTTGGTATGAGACGTCGTAATTTGAAACTGAAAATAGGTGCAGAGAGTCAGAATTCGGCTCAAAAATCACGCTCAGGAGTCAAATTTCAGACATTTCAGACATTTTAAAAACTGCAGGGGGGTTTGGGCAAAATATGACCCATAGCTGTTTTCAGTAATTGGCATATTTTCGGTATAAAAAGTCGTAATTTGAAACTGAAAATAGGTGCAGAGAGTCAGAATTGGGATAAAAAATCACTCTCAGGGGTCAAATTTCCGACATTTCAGACATTTTGAAAACTGCAGGGGGGTTTGGACAAAATATGACCCATCTCCGTTTACAGTAATTGGCATATTTTCGGTATGAAACGTCGTAATTTGAAACTGAAAATAGGTGCAGAGAGTCAGAATTCAGATAAAAAATCACGCTCAGGAGTTAAATTTCCGACATTTCAGACATTTTAAAAACTGCAGGGGGGTTTGGGCAAAATATGACCCATCGCCGTTTTAAGTAATTGGCATGTTTTCGGAATAAAAAGTCGTAATTTGAAACTGAAAATAGGTGCAGAGAGTCAGAATTTGGCTCAAAACTCACGCTCAGGAGTCAAATTTCCGACATTTCATACATTTTAAAAAGTGCAGGGGGGGTTTGGGCAAAGTATGACCCATCGCGTTTTCAGTAATTGGCATATTTTCGGTATGAAACGTCGTAATTTGAAACTGAAAAAAGGTGCAGAGAGTCAGAATTCGGCTCAAAAATCATGCTCAGGAGTCAAATTTCCGACATTACAGACATTTTGAAAACTGCAGTGGAGTTTAAGCAAAATATGACCCATCGCTGTTTTCAGTAATTAGAATATTTTCGGAATAAAAAGTCGTAATTTGAAACTGAAAATAGGTGCAGAGAGTCAGAATTCGGCTGAAAATTCACGCTCAGGAGTCAAATTTCCGACATTTCAGACATTTTGAAAACTGCAGGGGGGTTTAGGCAAAATATGACCCATCGCCGTTTACAGTAATTGGCATATTTTCGGTATGAAACGTCGTAATTTGAAACTGAAAATAGGTGAAGAGAATCAGAATTCGGCTCAAAAATCACGCTCAGGAGTCAAATTTCTGACATTTCAGACATTTTAAAAACTGCACTGGGGTTTGGGCAAAATATGACCCATCGCCGTTTTCAGTAATTGGCATATTTTCAGTATGAAACGTCGTAATTTGAAACTGAAAAAAGGTGCAGAGAGTCAGAATTCGGCTCAAAAATCACGCTCAGGAGTCAAATTTCTGACATTTCAGACATTTTGAAAACTGCAGGGGGGTTTGGGCCAAATATGACCCTTCGCCATTTTCAGTAATTGACATATTTTCGGTATAAAAAGTCGTAATTTTAAACTGAAAATTGGTGCAGAGAGTCAGCATTCGGATAAAAAATCACGCTCAGGAGTCAAATTTCCGACATTTCAGACATTTTAAAAACTGCGAGGGAATTTGGGCAAAATATGACCTATCGCCGTTTACAGTAATTGGCATATTTTCGGTATGAAACGTCGTAATTTGAAACTGAAAATAGGTGCAGAGAGTCAGAATTCGGCTTAAAACTCACGCTCAGGAGTCAAATTCCCGACATTTCATACAAATTGAAAACTGCAGGGGGGGTTTGGGCAAAATATGACCCATCGCGTTTTCAGTAATTGGCATATTTTCGGTATGAAACATCGTAATTTGAAACTGAAAAAAGGTGCAGAGAGTCAGAATTCGGCTCAAAAATCATGCTCAGGAGTCAAATTTCCGACATTACAGACATTATGAAAACTGCAGTGGAGTTTAAGCAAAATATGACCCATCGCTGTTTTCAGTAATTAGAATATTTTCGGAATAAAAAGTCGTAATTTGAAACTGAAAATAGGTGCAGAGAGTCAGAATTCGGCTCAAAATTCACGCTCAGGAGTCAAATTTCAGACATTTCAGACATTTTGAAAACTGCAGGGGGGTTTGGGCAAAATATGACCCATCTCCGTTTCAGTAATTGGCATATTTTCGGTATGAAACGTCGTAATTTGAAACTGAAAATAGGTGCAGAGAGTCAGAATTCGGCTCAAAAATCACGCTCAGGAGTCAAATTTCAGACATTTCAGACATTTTGAGAACTGCAGGGGGGTTTAGGCAAAATATGACCCATCGCCGTTTTCAGTAATTGGCATATTTTCGGTATAAAAACTCGTAATTTGAAACTGAAAATTGGTGCAGAGAGTCAGAATTCGGATAAAAAATCACGCTCAGGAGTCAAATTTCCGACATTTCTGACATTTTGAAAACTGCAGGGGGGTTTGGGCAAAATATGACCCATCTCCGTATACAGTAATTGGCATATTTTTGGTATGAAACGTCGTAATTTGAAACTGAAAATAGGTGCAGAGAGTCAGAATTCGGCTCAAAAATCACGCTCAGGAGTCAAATTTCAGACATTTCAGACATTTTAAAAACTGCAGGGGGGTTTGGGCAAAATATGACCCATAGCTGTTTTCAGTAATTGGCATATTTTCGGTATAAAAAGTCGTAATTTGAAACTGAAAATAGGTGCAGAGAGTCAGAATTGGGATAAAAAATCACGCTCAGGGGTCTAATTTCCGACATTTCAGACATTTTGAAAACTGCAGGGGGGTTCGGGCAAAATATGACCCATCGCCGTTTTCAGTAATTGGCATATTTTCGGTATGAAATGTCGTAATTTGAAACTGAAAAAAGGTGCAGAGAGTCAGAATTCGGGTCAAAAATCACGCTCAGGAGTCAAATTTCTGACATTTCAGACATTTTGAAAACTGTAGGGGGGTTTGGGCCAAATATGACCCATCGCCATTTTCAGTAATTGGCATATTTTCGGTATAAAAAGTCGTAATTTTAAACTAAAAATAGGTGCAGAGAGTCAGAATTCGGATAAAAAATCACGCTCAGGAGTCAAATTTCCGACATTTCAGACATTTTAAAAACTGAGGGGGGGTTTGGGCAAAATATGACCTATCGCCGTTTACAGTAATTGGCATATTTTCGGTATGAAACGTCGTAATTTGAAACTGAAAATAGGTGCAGAGAGTCAGAATTCGGCTCAAAACTCACGCTCAGGAGTCAAATTTCCGACATTTCAAACATTTTAAAAACTGCAGGGGGGTTTGGGCAAAATATGACCCATCGCGTTTTCAGTAATTGGCATATTTTCGGTATGAAACGTCGTAATTTGAAACTGAAAAAAGGTGCAGAGAGTCAGAATTCGGCTCAAAAATCATGCTCAGGAGTCAAATTTCCGACATTACAGACATTTTGAAAACTGCAGTGGAGTTTAAGCAAAATATGACCCATCGCTGTTTTCAGTAATTAGAATATTTTCGGAATAAAAAGTCGTAATTTGAAACTGAAAATAGGTGCAGAGAGTCTGAATTCGGCTCAAAATTCACGCTCAGGAGTCAAATTTCCGACATTTCATACATTTTGAAAACTGCAGGGGGGTTTGGGCAAAATATGACCCATCTCCGTTTACTGTAATTGGCATATTTTCGGTATGAAACGTCGTAATTTGAAACTGAAAATAGGTGCAGAGAGTCAGCATTCGGCTCAAAATTCACGCTCAGGAGTCAAATTTCAGACATTTCAGACATTTTGAAAACTGCAGGGGGGTTTGGGCAAAATATGACCCATCGCCGTTTTCAGTAATTGGCATATTTTCGGTATAAAAACTCGTAATTTGAAACTGAAAATAGGTGCAGAGAGTCAGAATTCGGATAAAAAATCACGCTCAGGAGTCAAATTTCCGACATTTCTGACATTTTGAAAACTGCAGGGGGGTTTGGGCAAAATATGACCCATCTCCGTATACAGTAATTGGCATATTTTTGGTATGAGACGTCGTAATTTGAAACTGAAAATAGGTGCAGAGAGTCAGAATTCGGCTCAAAAATCACGCTCAGGAGTCAAATTTCAGACATTTCAGACATTTTAAAAACTGCAGGGGGGTTTGGGCAAAATATGACCCATAGCTGTTTTCAGTAATTGGCATATTTTCGGTATAAAAAGTCGTAATTTGAAACTGAAAATAGGTGCAGAGAGTCAGAATTGGGATAAAAAATCACTCTCAGGGGTCAAATTTCCGACATTTCAGACATTTTGAAAACTGCAGGGGGGTTTGGACAAAATATGACCCATCTCCGTTTACAGTAATTGGCATATTTTCGGTATGAAACGTCGTAATTTGAAACTGAAAATAGGTGCAGAGAGTCAGAATTCAGATAAAAAATCACGCTCAGGAGTCAAATTTCCGACATTTCAGACATTTTAAAAACTGCAGGGGGGTTTGGGCAAAATATGACCCATCGCCGTTTTAAGTAATTGGCATGTTTTCGGAATAAAAAGTCGTAATTTGAAACTGAAAATAGGTGCAGAGATTCAGAATTCAGACAAAAAATCACGCTCAGGAGTCAATATTCCGACATTTCAGACATTTTGAAAACTGCAGGGGGGGGGGGGTTTGGGCAAAATATGATCCATCGCCGTTTACAGTAATTGGCATATTTTCGGTATGAAACGTCGTAATTTGAAACTGAAAATAGGTGCAGAGAGTCAGAATTCGGCTTAAAACTCACGCTCAGGAGTCAAATTCCCGACATTTCATACAAATTGAAAACTGCAGGGGGGGTTTGGGCAAAATATGACCCATCGCGTTTTCAGTAATTGGCATATTTTCGGTATGAAACATCGTAATTTGAAACTGAAAAAAGGTGCAGAGAGTCAGAATTCGGCTCAAAAATCATGCTCAGGAGTCAAATTTCCGACATTACAGACATTATGAAAACTGCAGTGGAGTTTAAGCAAAATATGACCCATCGCTGTTTTCAGTAATTAGAATATTTTCGGAATAAAAAGTCGTAATTTGAAACTGAAAATAGGTGCAGAGAGTCAGAATTCGGCTCAAAATTCACGCTCAGGAGTCAAATTTCAGACATTTCAGACATTTTGAAAACTGCAGGGGAGTTTGGGCAAAATATGACCCATCTCCGTTTCAGTAATTGGCATATTTTCGGTATGAAACGTCGTAATTTGAAACTGAAAATAGGTGCAGAGAGTCAGAATTCGGCTCAAAAATCACGCTCAGGAGTCAAATTTCAGACATTTCAGACATTTTGAAAACTGCAGGGGGGTTTAGGCAAAATATGACCCATCGCCGTTTTCAGTAATTGGCATATTTTCGGTATAAAAACTCGTAATTTGAAACTGAAAATTGGTGCAGAGAGTCAGAATTCGGATAAAAAATCACGCTCAGGAGTCAAATTTCCGACATTTCTGACATTTTGAAAACTGCAGGGGGGTTTGGGCAAAATATGACCCATCTCCGTATACAGTAATTGGCATATTTTTGGTATGAAACGTCGTAATTTGAAACTGAAAATAGGTGCAGAGAGTCAGAATTCGGCTCAAAAATCACGCTCAGGAGTCAAATTTCAGACATTTCAGACATTTTAAAAACTGCAGGGGGGTTTGGGCAAAATATGACCCATAGCTGTTTTCAGTAATTGGCATATTTTCGGTATAAAAAGTCGTAATTTGAAACTGAAAATAGGTGCAGAGAGTCAGAATTGGGATAAAAAATCACGCTCAGGGGTCTAATTTCCGACATTTCAGACATTTTGAAAACTGCAGGGGGGTTCGGGCAAAATATGACCCATCGCCGTTTTCAGTAATTGGCATATTTTCGGTATGAAATGTCGTAATTTGAAACTGAAAAAAGGTGCAGAGAGTCAGAATTCGGGTCAAAAATCACGCTCAGGAGTCAAATTTCTGACATTTCAGACATTTTGAAAACTGTAGGGGGGTTTGGGCCAAATATGACCCATCGCCATTTTCAGTAATTGGCATATTTTCGGTATAAAAAGTCGTAATTTTAAACTAAAAATAGGTGCAGAGAGTCAGAATTCGGATAAAAAATCACGCTCAGGAGTCAAATTTCCGACATTTCAGACATTTTAAAAACTGAGGGGGGGTTTGGGCAAAATATGACCTATCGCCGTTTACAGTAATTGGCATATTTTCGGTATGAAACGTCGTAATTTGAAACTGAAAATAGGTGCAGAGAGTCAGAATTCGGCTCAAAACTCACGCTCAGGAGTCAAATTTCCGACATTTCAAACATTTTAAAAACTGCAGGGGGGTTTGGGCAAAATATGACCCATCGCGTTTTCAGTAATTGGCATATTTTCGGTATGAAACGTCGTAATTTGAAACTGAAAAAAGGTGCAGAGAGTCAGAATTCGGCTCAAAAATCATGCTCAGGAGTCAAATTTCCGACATTACAGACATTTTGAAAACTGCAGTGGAGTTTAAGCAAAATATGACCCATCGCTGTTTTCAGTAATTAGAATATTTTCGGAATAAAAAGTCGTAATTTGAAACTGAAAATAGGTGCAGAGAGTCTGAATTCGGCTCAAAATTCACGCTCAGGAGTCAAATTTCCGACATTTCATACATTTTGAAAACTGCAGGGGGGTTTGGGCAAAATATGACCCATCTCCGTTTACTGTAATTGGCATATTTTCGGTATGAAACGTCGTAATTTGAAACTGAAAATAGGTGCAGAGAGTCAGCATTCGGCTCAAAATTCACGCTCAGGAGTCAAATTTCAGACATTTCAGACATTTTGAAAACTGCAGGGGGGTTTGGGCAAAATATGACCCATCGCCGTTTTCAGTAATTGGCATATTTTCGGTATAAAAACTCGTAATTTGAAACTGAAAATAGGTGCAGAGAGTCAGAATTCGGATAAAAAATCACGCTCAGGAGTCAAATTTCCGACATTTCTGACATTTTGAAAACTGCAGGGGGGTTTGGGCAAAATATGACCCATCTCCGTATACAGTAATTGGCATATTTTTGGTATGAGACGTCGTAATTTGAAACTGAAAATAGGTGCAGAGAGTCAGAATTCGGCTCAAAAATCACGCTCAGGAGTCAAATTTCAGACATTTCAGACATTTTAAAAACTGCAGGGGGGTTTGGGCAAAATATGACCCATAGCTGTTTTCAGTAATTGGCATATTTTCGGTATAAAAAGTCGTAATTTGAAACTGAAAATAGGTGCAGAGAGTCAGAATTGGGATAAAAAATCACTCTCAGGGGTCAAATTTCCGACATTTCAGACATTTTGAAAACTGCAGGGGGGTTTGGACAAAATATGACCCATCTCCGTTTACAGTAATTGGCATATTTTCGGTATGAAACGTCGTAATTTGAAACTGAAAATAGGTGCAGAGAGTCAGAATTCAGATAAAAAATCACGCTCAGGAGTCAAATTTCCGACATTTCAGACATTTTAAAAACTGCAGGGGGGTTTGGGCAAAATATGACCCATCGCCGTTTTAAGTAATTGGCATGTTTTCGGAATAAAAAGTCGTAATTTGAAACTGAAAATAGGTGCAGAGATTCAGAATTCAGACAAAAAATCACGCTCAGGAGTCAATATTCCGACATTTCAGACATTTTGAAAACTGCAGGGGGGGGGGGTTTGGGCAAAATATGATCCATCGCCGTTTACAGTAATTGGCATATTTTCGGTATGAAACGTCGTAATTTGAAACTGAAAATAGGTGCAGAGAGTCAGAATTCGGCTCAAAAATCACGCTCTGGAGTCAAATTTCCGACATTACAGACATTTTGAAAACTGCAGGGGAGTTTAAGCAAAATATGACCCATCGCCGTTTTCAGTAATTAGAATATTTTCGGAATAAAAAGTCGTAATTTGAAACTGAAAATAGGTGCAGAGAGTCAGAATTCGGCTGAAAAATCACGCTCAGGAGTCAAATTTCCGATATTTAAGACATTTTAAAAACTGCAGGGGGGTTTGGGCAAAATATGACCTATCGCCGTTTACAGTAATTGGCATATTTTCGGTATGAAACGTCGTAATTTGAAACTGAAAATAGGTGCAGAGAGTCAGAATTCGGCTCAAAAATCACGCTCAGGAGTCAAATTTCCGACATTTCAGACGTTTTTAAAACTGCAGGGGGGTTTAGGCAAAATATGACCTATCGCCGTTTGCAGTAATTGGCATATTTTCGGTATGAAACGTCGTAATTTGAAACTAAAAATAGGTGCAGAGAGTCAGAATTCGGCTCAAAACTCACGCTCAGAAGTCAAATTTCCGACATTTCAGACATTTTAAAAACTGCAGGGGGGGTTTGGGCAAAATATGACCCATCGCGTTTTCAGTAATTGGCATATTTTCGGTATGAAACGTCGTAATTTGAAACTGAAAATAGGTGCAGAGAGTCAGAATTCGGCTCAAAAATCACGCTCAGGAGTCAAATTTCCGACATTACAGACATTTTGAAAACTGCAGGGGAGTTTAAGCAAAATATGACCCATCGCCGTTTTCAGTAATTAGAATATTTTCGGAATAAAAAGTCGTAATTTGAAACTGAAAATAGGTGCAGAGAGTCAGAATTCGGCTCAAAAATCACGCTCAGGAGTCAAATTTCAGACATTTCAGACATTTTGAAAACTGCAGGGGGGTTTGGGCAAAATATGACCCATCGCCGTTTTCAGTAATTGGCATATTTTCGGTATAAAAACTCGTAATTTAAATCTGAAAATAGCTGCAGAGAGTCAGAATTCGGATAAAAAATCACGCTCAGGAGTCAAATTTCCGACATTTCTGACATTTTGAAAATTGCAGGGGGGTTTGGGCAAAATATGACCCATCTCCGTATACAGTAATTGGCATATTTTTGGTATGAAACGTCGTAATTTGAAACTGAAAATAGGTGCAGAGAGTCAGAATTCGGCTCAAAAATCACGTTCAGGAGTCAAATTTCAGACATTTCAGACATTTTAAAAACTGCAGGGGGGTTTGGGCAAAATATGACCCATCTCCGTTTACAGTAATTGGCATATTTTCGGTATGAAACGTCGTAATTTGAAACTGAAAATAGGTGCAGAGAGTCAGAATTCGGATAAAAAATCACGCTCAGGAGTCAAATTTCAGACATTTCAGACATTTTGAAAACTGCAGGGGGGTTTGAGCAAAATATGACCCATAGCCGTTTTCAGTAATTGGCATATTTTCGGTATAAAAAGTCGTAATTTGAAACTGAAAATAGGCGCAGAGAGTCAGAATTGGGATAAAAAATCATGCTCAGGGGTCAAATTTCCGACATTTCAGACATTTTGAAAACTGCAGGGGAGTTTAAGCAAAATATGACCCATCGCCGTTTTCAGTAATTAGAATATTTTCGGAATAAAAAGTCGTAATTTGAAACTGGAAATAGGTGCAGAGAGTCAGAATTCGGCTCAAAAATCACGCTCAGGAGTCAAATTTCAGACATTTCAGACATTTTGAAAACTGCAGGGGGGTTTGGGCAAAATATGACCCATCGCCGTTTTCAGTAATTGGCATATTTTCGGTATAAAAACTCGTAATTTGAAACTGAAAATAGGTGCAGAGAGTCAGAATTCGGATAAAAAATCACGCTCAGGAGTCAAATTTCCGACATTTCTGACATTTTGAAAACTGCAGGGGGGTTTGGGCAAAATATGACCCATCTCCGTATACAGTAATTGGCATATTTTTGGTATGAAACGTCGTAATTTGAAACTGAAAATAGGTGCAGAGAGTCAGAATTCGGCTCAAAAATCACGCTCAGGAGTCAAATTTCAGACATTTCAGACATTTTAAAAACTGCAGGGGGGTTTGGGCAAAATATGACCCATAGCTGTTTTCAGTAATTGGCATATTTTCGGTATAAAAAGTCGTAATTTGAAACTGAAAATAGGTGCAGAGAGTCAGAATTGGGATAAAAAATCACTCTCAGGGGTCAAATTTCCGACATTTCAGACATTTTGAAAACTGCAGGGGGGTTTGGACAAAATATGACCCATCTCCGTTTACAGTATTGGCATATTTTCGGTATGAAACGTCGTAATTTGAAACTGAAAATAGGTGCAGAGAGTCAGAATTCGGCTGAAAAATCACGCTCAGGAGTCAAATTTCCGATATTTAAGACATTTTAAAAACTGCAGGGGGGTTTGGGCAAAATATGACCTATCGCCGTTTACAGTAATTGGCATATTTTCGGTATGAAACGTCGTAATTTGAAACTGAAAATAGGTGCAGAGAGTCAGTATTCGGCTCAAAAATCACGCTCAGGAGTCAAATTTCCGACATTTCAGACATTTTAAAAACTGCAGGGGGGTTTAGGCAAAATATGACCTATCGCCGTTTGCAGTAATTGGCATATTTTCGGTATGAAACGTCGTAATTTGAAACTAAAAATAGGTGCAGAGAGTCAGAATTCGGCTCAAAACTCACGCTCAGAAGTCAAATTTCCGACATTTCAGACATTTTAAAAACTGCAGGGGGGGTTTGGGCAAAATATGACCCATCGCGTTTTCAGTAATTGGCATATTTTCGGTATGAAACGTCGTAATTTGAAACTGAAAATAGGTGCAGAGAGTCAGAATTCGGGTCAAAAATCACGCTCAGGAGTCAAATTTCCGACATTTCAGACATTTTGAAAACTGCAGGGGGGTTTAGGCAAAATATGACCTATCGCCGTTTGCAGTAATTGGCATATTTTCGGTATAAAAAGTCGTAATTTGAAACTGAAAATAGGCGCAGAGAGTTAGAATTGGGATAAAAAATCATGCTCAGGGGTCAAATTTCCGACATTTCAGACATTTTGAAAACTGCAGGGGGGTTTGGGCAAAATATGACCCATCTCCGTTTACAGTAATTGGCATATTTTCGGTATGAAACGTCGTAATTTGATACTGAAAATAGGTGCAGAGAGTCAAAATTCGGATAAAAAATCACGCTCAGGAGTCAAATTTCAGACATTTCAGACATTTTGAAAACTGCAGGGGGGTTTGAGCAAAATATGACCCATCGCCGTTTTCAGTAATTGGCATATTTTCGGTATAAAAAGTCGTAATTTGAAACTGAAAATAGGTGCAGAGAGTCAGAATTCGGCTCAAAAATCACGCTAAGGAGTCAAATTTCCGACATTGCAGACATTTTGAAAACTGCAGGGGAGTTTAAGCAAAATATGACCCATCGCCGTTTTCAGTAATTAGAATATTTTCGGAATAAAAAGTCGTAATTTGAAACTGAAAAAAGGTGCAGAGAGTCAGAATTCGGCTGAAAAATCACGCTCAGGAGTCAAATTTCCGATATTTAAGACATTTTAAAAACTGCAGGGGGGGTTTGAGCAAAATATGACCTATCGCCGTTTACAGTAATTGGCATATTTTAGGTATGAAACGTCGTAATTTGAAACTTAAAATAGGTGCAGAGAGTCAGAATTCGGCTCAAAACTCACGCTCAGAAGTCAAATTTCCGACATTTCAGACATTTTAAAAACTGCAGGGGGGGTTGGGGCAAAATATGACCCATCGCGTTTTCAGTAATTGGCATATTTTCGGTATGAAACGTCGTAATTTGAAACTGAAAATAGGTGCAGAGAGTCAGAATTCGGCTCAAAAATCACGCTCAGGAGTCAAATTTCCGACATTACAGACATTTTGAAAACTGCAGGGGAGTTTAAGCAAAATATGACCCATCGCCGTTTTCAGTAATTAGAATATTTTCGGAATAAAAAGTAGTAATTTGAAACTGGAAATAGGTGCAGAGAGTCAGAATTCGGCTCAAAAATCACGCTCAGGAGTCAAATTTCAGACATTTCAGACATTTTGAAAACTGCAGGGGGGTTTGGGCAAAATATGACCCATCGCTGTTTTCAGTAATTTGCATATTTTCGGTATAAAAACTCGTAATTTGAATCTGAAAATAGCTGCAGAGAGTCAGAATTCGGATAAAAAATCACGCTCAGGAGTCAAATTTCCGACATTTCTGACATTTTGAAAACTGCAGGGGGGTTTGGGCAAAATATGACCCATCGCCGTTTTCAGTAATTGGCATATTTTCGGTATAAAAACTCGTAATTTGAAACTGAAAATAGGTGCAGAGAGTCAGAATTCGGATAAAAAATCACGCTCAGGAGTCAAATTTCCGACATTTCTGACATTTTGAAAACTGCAGGGGGGTTTGGGCAAAATATGACCCAACTCCGTATACAGTAATTGGCATATTTTTGGTATGAAACGTCGTAATTTGAAACTGAAAATAGGTGCAGAGAGTCAGAATTCAGATAAAAAATCACGCTCAGGAGTCAAATTTCCGACATTTCAGACATTTTAAAAACTGCAGGGGGGTTTGGGCAAAATATGACCCATCGCCGTTTTAAGTAATTGGCATGTTTTCGGAATAAAAAGTCGTAATTTGAAACTGAAAATAGGTGCAGAGATTCAGAATTCGGACAAAAAATCACGCTCAGGAGTCAATATTCCGACATTTCAGACATTTTAAAAACTGCAGGGGGGGGTTTGGGCAAAATATGATCCATCGCCGTTTACAGTAATTGGCATATTTTCGGTATGAAACGTCGTAATTTGAAACTGAAAATAGGTGCAGAGAGTCAGAATTCGGCTCAAAAATCACGCTCTGGAGTCAAATTTCCGACATTACAGACATTTTGAAAACTGCAGGGGAGTTTAAGCAAAATATGACCCATCGCCGTTTTCAGTAATTAGAATATTTTCGGAATAAAAAGTCGTAATTTAAATCTGAAAATAGCTGCAGAGAGTCAGAATTCGGATAAAAAATCACGCTCAGGAGTCAAATTTCCGACATTTCTGACATTTTGAAAATTGCAGGGGGGTTTGGGCAAAATATGACCCATCTCCGTATACAGTAATTGGCATATTTTTGGTATGAAACGTCGTAATTTGAAACTGAAAATAGGTGCAGAGAGTCAGAATTCGGCTCAAAAATCACGCTCAGGAGTCAAATTTCAGACATTTCAGACATTTTAAAAACTGCAGGGGGGTTTGGGCAAAATATGACCCATCTCCGTTTACAGTAATTGGCATATTTTCGGTATGAAACGTCGTAATTTGAAACTGAAAATAGGTGCAGAGAGTCAGAATTCGGATAAAAAATCACGCTCAGGAGTCAAATTTCAGACATTTCAGACATTTTGAAAACTGCAGGGGGGTTTGAGCAAAATATGACCCATAGCCGTTTTCAGTAATTGGCATATTTTCGGTATAAAAAGTCGTAATTTGAAACTGAAAATAGGCGCAGAGAGTCAGAATTGGGATAAAAAATCATGCTCAGGGGTCAAATTTCCGACATTTCAGACATTTTGAAAACTGCAGGGGAGTTTAAGCAAAATATGACCCATCGCCGTTTTCAGTAATTAGAATATTTTCGGAATAAAAAGTCGTAATTTGAAACTGGAAATAGGTGCAGAGAGTCAGAATTCGGCTCAAAAATCACGCTCAGGAGTCAAATTTCAGACATTTCAGACATTTTGAAAACTGCAGGGGGGTTTGGGCAAAATATGACCCATCGCCGTTTTCAGTAATTGGCATATTTTCGGTATAAAAACTCGTAATTTGAAACTGAAAATAGGTGCAGAGAGTCAGAATTCGGATAAAAAATCACGCTCAGGAGTCAAATTTCCGACATTTCTGACATTTTGAAAACTGCAGGGGGGTTTGGGCAAAATATGACCCATCTCCGTATACAGTAATTGGCATATTTTTGGTATGAAACGTCGTAATTTGAAACTGAAAATAGGTGCAGAGAGTCAGAATTCGGCTCAAAAATCACGCTCAGGAGTCAAATTTCAGACATTTCAGACATTTTAAAAACTGCAGGGGGGTTTGGGCAAAATATGACCCATAGCTGTTTTCAGTAATTGGCATATTTTCGGTATAAAAAGTCGTAATTTGAAACTGAAAATAGGTGCAGAGAGTCAGAATTGGGATAAAAAATCACTCTCAGGGGTCAAATTTCCGACATTTCAGACATTTTGAAAACTGCAGGGGGGTTTGGACAAAATATGACCCATCTCCGTTTACAGTAATTGGCATATTTTCGGTATGAAACGTCGTAATTTGAAACTGAAAATAGGTGCAGAGAGTCAGAATTCAGATAAAAAATCACGCTCAGGAGTCAAATTTCCGACATTTCAGACATTTTAAAAACTGCAGGGGGGTTTGGGCAAAATATGACCCATCGCCGTTGTAAGTAATTGGCATGTTTTCGGAATAAAAAGTCGTAATTTGAAACTGAAAATAGGTGCAGAGATTCAGAATTCGGACAAAAAATCACGCTCAGGAGTCAATATTCCGACATTTCAGACATTTTGAAAACTGCAGGGGGGGGGGTTTGGGCAAAATATGATCCATCGCCGTTTACAGTAATTGGCATATTTTCGGTATGAAACGTCGTAATTTGAAACTGAAAATAGGTGCAGAGAGTCAGAATTCGGCTCAAAAATCACGCTCTGGAGTCAAATTTCCGACATTACAGACATTTTGAAAACTGCAGGGGAGTTTAAGCAAAATATGACCCATCGCCGTTTTCAGTAATTAGAATATTTTCGGAATAAAAAGTCGTAATTTGAAACTGAAAATAGGTGCAGAGAGTCAGAATTCGGCTGAAAAATCACGCTCAGGAGTCAAATTTCCGATATTTAAGACATTTTAAAAACTGCAGGGGGGTTTGGGCAAAATATGACCTATCGCCGTTTACAGTAATTGGCATATTTTCGGTATGAAACGTCGTAATTTGAAACTGAAAATAGGTGCAGAGAGTCAGAATTCGGCTCAAAAATCACGCTCAGGAGTCAAATTTCCGACATTTCAGACATTTTAAAAACTGCAGGGGGGTTTAGGCAAAATATGACCTATCGCCGTTTGCAGTAATTGGCATATTTTCGGTATGAAACGTCGTAATTTGAAACTAAAAATAGGTGCAGAGAGTCAGAATTCGGCTCAAAACTCACGCTCAGAAGTCAAATTTCCGACATTTCAGACATTTTAAAAACTGCAGGGGGGGTTTGGGCAAAATATGACCCATCGCGTTTTCAGTAATTGGCATATTTTCGGTATGAAACGTCGTAATTTGAAACTGAAAATAGGTGCAGAGAGTCAGAATTCGGCTCAAAAATCACGCTCAGGAGTCAAATTTCCGACATTTCAGACATTTTAAAAACTGCAGGGGGGTTTAGGCAAAATATGACCTATCGCCGTTTGCAGTAATTGGCATATTTTCGGTATAAAAAGTCGTAATTTGAAACTGAAAATAGGCGCAGAGAGTTAGAATTGGGATAAAAAATCATGCTCAGGGGTCAAATTTCCGACATTTCAGACATTTTGAAAACTGCAGGGGGGTTTGGGCAAAATATGACCCATCTCCGTTTACAGTAATTGGCATATTTTCGGTATGAAACGTCGTAATTTGAAACTGAAAATAGGTGCAGAGAGTCAAAATTCGGATAAAAAATCACGCTCAGGAGTCAAATTTCAGACATTTCAGACATTTTGAAAACTGCAGGGGGGTTTGATCAAAATATGACCCATCGCCGTTTTCAGTAATTGGCATATTTTCGGTATAAAAAGTCGTAATTTGAAACTGAAAATAGGTGCAGAGAGTCAGAATTCGGCTCAAAAATCACGCTAAGGAGTCAAATTTCCGACATTGCAGACATTTTGAAAACTGCAGGGGAGTTTAAGCAAAATATGACCCATCGCCGTTTTCAGTAATTAGAATATTTTCGGAATAAAAAGTCGTAATTTGAAACTGAAAATAGGTGCAGAGAGTCAGAATTCGGCTGAAAAATCACGCTCAGGAGTCAAATTTCCGATATTTAAGACATTTTAAAAACTGCAGGGGGGGTTTGAGCCAAATATGACCTATCGCCGTTTACAGTAATTGGCATATTTTAGGTATGAAACGTCGTAATTTGAAACTTAAAATAGGTGCAGAGAGTCAGAATTCGGCTCAAAACTCACGCTCAGAAGTCAAATTTCCGACATTTCAGACATTTTAAAAACTGCAGGGGGGGGTTTGGGCAAAATATGATCCATCGCCGTTTACAGTAATTGGCATATTTTCGGTATGAAACGTCGTAATTTGAAACTGAAAATAGGTGCAGAGAGTCAGAATTCGGCTCAAAAATCACGCTCTGGAGTCAAATTTCCGACATTACAGACATTTTGAAAACTGCAGGGGAGTTTAAGCAAAATATGACCCATCGCCGTTTTCAGTAATTAGAATATTTTCGGAATAAAAAGTCGTAATTTAAATCTGAAAATAGCTGCAGAGAGTCAGAATTCGGATAAAAAATCACGCTCAGGAGTCAAATTTCCGACATTTCTGACATTTTGAAAATTGCAGGGGGGTTTGGGCAAAATATGACCCATCTCCGTATACAGTAATTGGCATATTTTTGGTATGAAACGTCGTAATTTGAAACTGAAAATAGGTGCAGAGAGTCAGAATTCGGCTCAAAAATCACGCTCAGGAGTCAAATTTCAGACATTTCAGACATTTTAAAAACTGCAGGGGGGTTTGGGCAAAATATGACCCATCTCCGTTTACAGTAATTGGCATATTTTCGGTATGAAACGTCGTAATTTGAAACTGAAAATAGGTGCAGAGAGTCAGAATTCGGATAAAAAATCACGCTCAGGAGTCAAATTTCAGACATTTCAGACATTTTGAAAACTGCAGGGGGGTTTGAGCAAAATATGACCCATAGCCGTTTTCAGTAATTGGCATATTTTCGGTATAAAAAGTCGTAATTTGAAACTGAAAATAGGCGCAGAGAGTCAGAATTGGGATAAAAAATCATGCTCAGGGGTCAAATTTCCGACATTTCAGACATTTTGAAAACTGCAGGGGAGTTTAAGCAAAATATGACCCATCGCCGTTTTCAGTAATTAGAATATTTTCGGAATAAAAAGTCGTAATTTGAAACTGGAAATAGGTGCAGAGAGTCAGAATTCGGCTCAAAAATCACGCTCAGGAGTCAAATTTCAGACATTTCAGACATTTTGAAAACTGCAGGGGGGTTTGGGCAAAATATGACCCATCGCCGTTTTCAGTAATTGGCATATTTTCGGTATAAAAACTCGTAATTTGAAACTGAAAATAGGTGCAGAGAGTCAGAATTCGGATAAAAAATCACGCTCAGGAGTCAAATTTCCGACATTTCTGACATTTTGAAAACTGCAGGGGGGTTTGGGCAAAATATGACCCATCTCCGTATACAGTAATTGGCATATTTTTGGTATGAAACGTCGTAATTTGAAACTGAAAATAGGTGCAGAGAGTCAGAATTCGGCTCAAAAATCACGCTCAGGAGTCAAATTTCAGACATTTCAGACATTTTAAAAACTGCAGGGGGGTTTGGGCAAAATATGACCCATAGCTGTTTTCAGTAATTGGCATATTTTCGGTATAAAAAGTCGTAATTTGAAACTGAAAATAGGTGCAGAGAGTCAGAATTGGGATAAAAAATCACTCTCAGGGGTCAAATTTCCGACATTTCAGACATTTTGAAAACTGCAGGGGGGTTTGGACAAAATATGACCCATCTCCGTTTACAGTAATTGGCATATTTTCGGTATGAAACGTCGTAATTTGAAACTGAAAATAGGTGCAGAGAGTCAGAATTCAGATAAAAAATCACGCTCAGGAGTCAAATTTCCGACATTTCAGACATTTTAAAAACTGCAGGGGGGTTTGGGCAAAATATGACCCATCGCCGTTGTAAGTAATTGGCATGTTTTCGGAATAAAAAGTCGTAATTTGAAACTGAAAATAGGTGCAGAGATTCAGAATTCGGACAAAAAATCACGCTCAGGAGTCAATATTCCGACATTTCAGACATTTTGAAAACTGCAGGGGGGGGGGGGTTTGGGCAAAATATGATCCATCGCCGTTTACAGTAATTGGCATATTTTCGGTATGAAACGTCGTAATTTGAAACTGAAAATAGGTGCAGAGAGTCAGAATTCGGCTCAAAAATCACGCTCTGGAGTCAAATTTCCGACATTACAGACATTTTGAAAACTGCAGGGGAGTTTAAGCAAAATATGACCCATCGCCGTTTTCAGTAATTAGAATATTTTCGGAATAAAAAGTCGTAATTTGAAACTGAAAATAGGTGCAGAGAGTCAGAATTCGGCTGAAAAATCACGCTCAGGAGTCAAATTTCCGATATTTAAGACATTTTAAAAACTGCAGGGGGGTTTGGGCAAAATATGACCTATCGCCGTTTACAGTAATTGGCATATTTTCGGTATGAAACGTCGTAATTTGAAACTGAAAATAGGTGCAGAGAGTCAGAATTCGGCTCAAAAATCACGCTCAGGAGTCAAATTTCCGACATTTCAGACATTTTAAAAACTGCAGGGGGGTTTAGGCAAAATATGACCTATCGCCGTTTGCAGTAATTGGCATATTTTCGGTATGAAACGTCGTAATTTGAAACTAAAAATAGGTGCAGAGAGTCAGAATTCGGCTCAAAACTCACGCTCAGAAGTCAAATTTCCGACATTTCAGACATTTTAAAAACTGCAGGGGGGGTTTGGGCAAAATATGACCCATCGCGTTTTCAGTAATTGGCATATTTTCGGTATGAAACGTCGTAATTTGAAACTGAAAATAGGTGCAGAGAGTCAGAATTCGGCTCAAAAATCACGCTCAGGAGTCAAATTTCCGACATTTCAGACATTTTAAAAACTGCAGGGGGGTTTAGGCAAAATATGACCTATCGCCGTTTGCAGTAATTGGCATATTTTCGGTATAAAAAGTCGTAATTTGAAACTGAAAATAGGCGCAGAGAGTTAGAATTGGGATAAAAAATCATGCTCAGGGGTCAAATTTCCGACATTTCAGACATTTTGAAAACTGCAGGGGGGTTTGGGCAAAATATGACCCATCTCCGTTTACAGTAATTGGCATATTTTCGGTATGAAACGTCGTAATTTGAAACTGAAAATAGGTGCAGAGAGTCAAAATTCGGATAAAAAATCACGCTCAGGAGTCAAATTTCAGACATTTCAGACATTTTGAAAACTGCAGGGGGGTTTGATCAAAATATGACCCATCGCCGTTTTCAGTAATTGGCATATTTTCGGTATAAAAAGTCGTAATTTGAAACTGAAAATAGGTGCAGAGAGTCAGAATTCGGCTCAAAAATCACGCTAAGGAGTCAAATTTCCGACATTGCAGACATTTTGAAAACTGCAGGGGAGTTTAAGCAAAATATGACCCATCGCCGTTTTCAGTAATTAGAATATTTTCGGAATAAAAAGTCGTAATTTGAAACTGAAAATAGGTGCAGAGAGTCAGAATTCGGCTGAAAAATCACGCTCAGGAGTCAAATTTCCGATATTTAAGACATTTTAAAAACTGCAGGGGGGGTTTGAGCCAAATATGACCTATCGCCGTTTACAGTAATTGGCATATTTTAGGTATGAAACGTCGTAATTTGAAACTTAAAATAGGTGCAGAGAGTCAGAATTCGGCTCAAAACTCACGCTCAGAAGTCAAATTTCCGACATTTCAGACATTTTAAAAACTGCAGGGGGGGTTTGGGCAAAATATGACCCATCGCGTTTTCAGTAATTGGCATATTTTCGGTATGAAACGTCGTAATTTGAAACTGAAAATAGGTGCAGAGAGTCAGAATTCGGCTCAAAAATCACGCTCAGGAGTCAAATTTCCGACATTACAGACATTTTGAAAACTGCAGGGGAGTTTAAGCAAAATATGACCCATCGCCGTTTTCAGTAATTAGAATATTTTCGGAATAAAAAGTAGTAATTTGAAACTGGAAATAGGTGCAGAGAGTCAGAATTCGGCTCAAAAATCACGCTCAGGAGTCAAATTTCAGACATTTCAGACATTTTGAAAACTGCAGGGGGGTTTGGGCAAAATATGACCCATCGCTGTTTTCAGTAATTGGCATATTTTCGGTATAAAAACTCGTAATTTGAATCTGAAAATAGCTGCAGAGAGTCAGAATTCGGATAAAAAATCACGCTCAGGAGTCAAATTTCCGACATTTCTGACATTTTGAAAACTGCAGGGGGGTTTGGGCAAAATATGACCCATCGCCGTTTTCAGTAATTGGCATATTTTCGGTATAAAAACTCGTAATTTGAAACTGAAAATAGGTGCAGAGAGTCAGAATTCGGATAAAAAATCACGCTCAGGAGTCAAATTTCCGACATTTCTGACATTTTGAAAACTGCAGGGGGGTTTGGGCAAAATATGACCCAACTCCGTATACAGTAATTGGCATATTTTTGGTATGAAACGTCGTAATTTGAAACTGAAAATAGGTGCAGAGAGTCAGAATTCAGATAAAAAATCACGCTCAGGAGTCAAATTTCCGACATTTCAGACATTTTAAAAACTGCAGGGGGGTTTGGGCAAAATATGACCCATCGCCGTTTTAAGTAATTGGCATGTTTTCGGAATAAAAAGTCGTAATTTGAAACTGAAAATAGGTGCAGAGATTCAGAATTCGGACAAAAAATCACGCTCAGGAGTCAATATTCCGACATTTCAGACATTTTAAAAACTGCAGGGGGGGGTTTGGGCAAAATATGATCCATCGCCGTTTACAGTAATTGGCATATTTTCGGTATGAAACGTCGTAATTTGAAACTGAAAATAGGTGCAGAGAGTCAGAATTCGGCTCAAAAATCACGCTCTGGAGTCAAATTTCCGACATTACAGACATTTTGAAAACTGCAGGGGAGTTTAAGCAAAATGTGACCCATCGCCGTTTTCAGTAATTAGAATATTTTCGGAATAAAAAGTCGTAATTTGAAACTGAAAATAGGTACAGAGAGTCAGAATTCGGCTGAAAAATCACGCTCAGGAGTCAAATTTCCGATATTTAAGACATTTTAAAAACTGCAGGGGGGTTTGGGCAAAATATGACCTATCGCCGTTTACAGTAATTGGCATATTTTCGGTATGAAACGTCGTAATTTGAAACTGAAAATAGGTGCAGAGAGTCAGAATTCGGCTCAAAAATCACGCTCAGGAGTCAAATTTCCGACATTTCAGACATTTTAAAAACTGCAGGGGGGTTTAGGCAAAATATGACCTATCGCCGTTTGCAGTAATTGGCATATTTTCGGTATGAAACGTCGTAATTTGAAACTAAAAATAGGTGCAGAGAGTCAGAATTCGGCTCAAAACTCACGCTCAGAAGTCAAATTTCCGACATTTCAGACATTTTAAAAACTGCAGGGGGGGGTTTGGGCAAAATATGACCCATCGCGTTTTCAGTAATTGGCATATTTTCGGTATGAAACGTCGTAATTTGAAACTGAAAATAGGTGCAGAGAGTCAGAATTCGGCTCAAAAATCACGCTCAGGAGTCAAATTTCCGACATTACAGACATTTTGAAAACTGCAGGGGAGTTTAAGAAAAATATGACCCATCGCCGTTTTCAGTAATTAGAATATTTTCGGAATAAAAAGTCGTAATTTGAAACTGAAAATAGGTGCAGAGAGTCAGAATTCGGCTCAAAAATCACGCTCAGGAGTCAAATTTCAGACATTTCAGACATTTTGAAAACTGCAGGGGGGTTTGGGCAAAATATGACCCATCGCCGTTTTCAGTAATTGGCATATTTTCGGTATAAAAACTCGTAATTTGAATCTGAAAATAGCTGCAGAGAGTCAGAATTCGGATAAAAAATCACGCTCAGGAGTCAAATTTCCGACATTTCTGACATTTTGAAAACTGCAGGGGGGTTTGGGCAAAATATGACCCATCTCCGTATACAGTAATTGGCATATTTTTGGTATGAAACGTCGTAATTTGAAACTGAAAATAGGTGCAGAGAGTCAGAATTCGGCTCAAAAATCACGCTCAGGAGTCAAATTTCAGACATTTCAGACATTTTAAAAACTGCAGGGGGGTTTGGGCAAAATATGACCCATAGCTGTTTTCAGTAATTGGCATATTTTCGGTATAAAAAGTCGTAATTTGAAACTGAAAATAGGCGCAGAGAGTCAGAATTGGGATAAAAAATCATGCTCAGGGGTCAAATTTCCGACATTTCAGACATTTTGAAAACTGCAGGGGGGTTTGGGCAAAATATGACCCATCTCCGTTTACAGTAATTGGCATATTTTCGGTATGAAACGTCGTAATTTGAAACTGAAAATAGGTGCAGAGAGTCAGAATTCGGATAAAAAATCACGCTCAGGAGTCAAATTTCAGACATTTCAGACATTTTGAAAACTGCAGGGGGGTTTGAGCAAAATATGACCCATCGCCGTTTTCAGTAATTGGCATATTTTCGGTGTAAAAAGTCGTAATTTGAAACTGAAAATAGGTGCAGAGAGTCAGAATTCGGCTGAAAAATCACGCTAAGGAGTCAAATTTCCGATATTTGAGACATTTTAAAAACTGCAGGGGGGGTTTGGGCAAAATATGACCTATCGCCGTTTACAGTAATTGGCATATTTTCGGTATGAAACGTCGTAATTTGAAACTGAAAATAGGTGCAGAGAGTCAGAATTCGGCTCAAAAATCACGCTCAGGAGTCAAATTTCCGACATTTCAGACATTTTAAAAACTGCAGGGGGGTTTAGGCAAAATATGACCTATCGCCGTTTGCAGTAATTGGCATATTTTCGGTATGAAACGTCGTAATTTGAAACTAAAAATAGGTGCAGAGAGTCAGAATTCGGCTCAAAACTCACGCTCAGAATTCAAATTTCCGACATTTCAGACATTTTAAAAACTGCAGGGGGGGTTTGGGCAAAATATGACCCATCGCGTTTTCAGTAATTGGCATATTTTCGGTATGAAACGTCGTAATTTGAAACTGAAAATAGGTGCAGAGAGTCAGAATTCGGCTCAAAAATCACGCTCAGGAGTCAAATTTCCGACATTACAGACATTTTGAAAACTGCAGGGGAGTTTAAGCAAAATATGACCCATCGCCGTTTTCAGTAATTAGAATATTTTCGGAATAAAAAGTCGTAATTTGAAACTGGAAATAGGTGCAGAGAGTCAGAATTCGGCTCAAAAATCACGCTCAGGAGTCAAATTTCAGACATTTCAGACATTTTGAAAACTGCAGGGGTGTTTGGGCAAAATATGACCCATCGCCGTTTTCAGTAATTGGCATATTTTCGGTATAAAAACTCGTAATTTGAATCTGAAAATAGCTGCAGAGAGTCAGAATTCGGATAAAAAATCACGCTCAGGAGTCAAATTTCCGACATTTCTGACATTTTGAAAACTGCAGGGGGGTTTGGGCAAAATATGACCCATCTCCGTATACAGTAATTGGCATATTTTTGGTATGAAACGTCGTAATATGAAACTGAAAATAGGTGCAGAGAGTTAGAATTCGGCTCAAAAATCATCCTCAGGAGTCAAATTTCAGACATTTCAGACATTTTAACAAACTGCAGGGGGGTTTGGGCAAAATATGACCCATAGCCGTTTTCAGTAATTGGCACATTTTCGGTATAAAAAGTCGTAATTTGAAACTGAAAATAGGCGCAGAGAGTCAGAATTGGGATAAAAAATTATGCTCAGGGGTCAAATTTCCGACATTTCAGACATTTTGAAAACTGCAGGGGGGTTTGGGCAAAATATGACCCATCTCCGTTTACAGTAATTGGCATATTTTCGGTATGAAACGTCGTAATTTGAAACTGAAAATAGGTGCAGAGAGTCAGAATTCGGATAAAAAATCACGCTCAGGAGTCAAATTTCAGACATATCAGACATTTTGAAAATTGCAGGGGGGTTTGAGCAAAATATGACCCATCGCCGTTTTCAGTAATTGGCATATTTTCGGTATAAAAAGTCGTAATTTGAAACTGAAAATAGGTGCAGAGAGTCAGAATTCGGCTCAAAAATCACGCTAAGAAGTCAAATTTCCGACATTGCAGACATTTTGAAAACTGCAGGGGTGTTTAAGCAAAATATGACCCATCGCCGTTTTCAGTAATTAGAATATTTTCAAAATAAAAAGTCGTAATTTGAAACTGAAAATAGGTGCAGAGAGTCAGAATTCGGATAAAAAATCACGCTCAGGAGTCAAATTTCCGACATTTCAGACATTTTGAAAACTGCAGGGGGGTTTGGGCAAAATATGACCCATCTCAGTTTACAGTAATTGGCATATTTTCGGTATGAAACATCGTAATTTGAAACTGAAAATAGGTGCAGAGAGTCAGAATTCGCCTCAAAAATCACGCTCAGGAGCCAAATTTCCGACATTACAGACATTTTGAAAACTGCAGGGGAGTTTAAGCAAAATATGACCCATCGCCGTTTTCAGTAATTAGAATATTTTCGGAATAAAAAGTCGTAATTTGAAACTGAAAATAGGTGCAGAGAGTCAGAATTCGCCTCAAAAATCACGCTCAGGAGCCAAATTTCCGACATTACAGACATTTTGAAAACTGAAGGGGAGTTTAAGCAAAATATGACCCATCGCCGTTTTCAGTAATTAGAATATTTTCGGAATAAAAAGTCGTAATTTGAAACTGAAAATAGGTGCAGAGAGTCAGAATTCGGCTCAAAAATCACGCTCAGCAGTCAAATTTCCGACATTTCAGACATTTTAAAAACTGCAGGGGGGTTTAGGCAAAATATGACCTATCGCCGTTTGCAGTAATTGGCATATTTTCGGTATGAAACGTCGTAATTTGAAACTAAAAATAGGTGCAGAGAGTCAGAATTCGGCTCAAAACTCACGCTTAGGAGTCAAATTTCCGACATTTCAGACATTTTAAAAACTGCAGGGGGGGTTTGGGCAAAATATGACCCATCGCCTTTTCAGTAATTGGCATATTTTCGGTATGAAACGTCGTAATTTGAAACTGAAAATAGGTGCAGAGAGTCAGAATTCGGCTCAAAAATCACGCTCAGGAGTCAAATTTCCGGCATTACAGACATTTTGAAAACTGCAGGGGAGTTTAAGCAAAATATGACCCATCGCCGTTTTAAGTAATTAGAATATTTTCGGAATAAAAAGTCGTAATTTGAAACTGAAAATAGGTGCAGAGAGTCAGAATTCGGCTCAAAAATCACGCTCAGGAGTCAAATTTCAGACATTTCAGACATTTTGAAAACTGCAGGGGGGTTTGGGCAAAATATGACCCATCGCTGTTTTCAGTAATTGGCATATTTTCTTTATAAAAACTCGTAATTTGAATCTGAAAATAGCTGCAGAGAGTCAGAATTCGGATAAAAAATCACGCTCAGGAGTCAAATTTCCGACATTTCTGACATTTTGAAAACTGCAGGGGGGTTTGGGCAAAATATGACCCATCTCCGTGTACAGTAATTGGCATATTTTTGGTATGAAACGTCGTAATTTGAAACTGAAAATAGGTGCAGAGAGTCAGCATTCGGCTCAAAAATCACGCTCAGGAGTCAAATTTCTGACATTTCAGACATTTTAAAAACTGCAGGGGGGTTTGGGCAAAATATGACCCATACCCGTTTTCAGTAATTGGCATGTTTTCGGTATAAAAAGTCGTAATTTGAAACTGAAAATAGGTGCAGAGAGTCAAAATTCGGCTCAAAAATCACGCTAAGGAGTCAAATTTCCGACATTGCAGACATTTTGAAAACTGCAGGGGTGTTTAAGCAAAATATGACCATCGCCGTTTTCAGTAATTAGAATATTTTCAAAATAAAAAGTCGTAATTTGAAACTGAAAATAGGTGCAGAGAGTCAGAATTCGGATAAAAAATCACGCTCAGGAGTCAAATTTCCGACATTTCAGACATTTTGAAAACTGCAGGGGGGTTTAGGCAAAATATGACCCATCTCAGTTTACAGTAATTGGCATATTTTCGGTATGAAACATCGTAATTTGAAACTGAAAATAGGTGCAGAGAGTCAGAATTCGCCTCAAAAATCACGCTCAGGAGCCAAATTTCCGACATTACAGACATTTTGAAAACTGCAGGGGAGTTTAAGCAAAATATGACCCATCGCCGTTTTCAGTAATTAGAATATTTTCGGAATAAAAAGTCGTAATTTGAAACTGAAAATAGGTGCAGAGAGTCAGAATTCGCCTCAAAAATCACGCTCAGGAGCCAAATTTCCGACATTACAGACATTTTGAAAACTGCAGGGGAGTTTAAGCAAAATATGACCCATCGCCGTTTTCAGTAATTAGAATATTTTCAGAATAAAAAGTCGTAATTTGAAACTGAAAATAGGTGCAGAGAGTCAGAATTCGGCTCAAAAATCACGCTCAGCAGTCAAATTTCCGACATTTCAGACATTTTAAAAACTGCAGGGGGGTTTAGGCAAAATATGACCTATCGCCGTTTGCAGTAATTGGCATATTTTCGGTATGAAACGTCGTAATTTGAAACTAAAAATAGGTGCAGAGAGTCAGAATTCGGCTCAAAACTCACGCTTAGGAGTCAAATTTCCGACATTTCAGACATTTTAAAAACTGCAGGGGGGGTTTGGGCAAAATATGACCCATCGCCTTTTCAGTAATTGGCATATTTTCGGTATGAAACGTCGTAATTTGAAACTGAAAATAGGTGCAGAGAGTCAGAATTCGGCTCAAAAATCACGCTCAGGAGTCAAATTTCCGGCATTACAGACATTTTGAAAACTGCAGGGGAGTTTAAGCAAAATATGACCCATCGCCGTTTTAAGTAATTAGAATATTTTCGGAATAAAAAGTCGTAATTTGAAACTGAAAATAGGTGCAGAGAGTCAGAATTCGGCTCAAAAATCACGCTCAGGAGTCAAATTTCAGACATTTCAGACATTTTGAAAACTGCAGGGGGGTTTGGGCAAAATATGACCCATCGCTGTTTTCAGTAATTGGCATATTTTCGGTATAAAAACTCGTAATTTGAATCTGAAAATAGCTGCAGAGAGTCAGAATTCGGATAAAAAATCACGCTCAGGAGTCAAATTTCCGACATTTCTGACATTTTGAAAACTGCAGGGGGGTTTGGGCAAAATATGACCCATCTCCGTATACAGTAATTGGCATATTTTTGGTATGAAACGTCGTAATTTGAAACTGAAAATAGGTGCAGAGAGTCAGCATTCGGCTCAAAAATCACGCTCAGGAGTCAAATTTCTGACATTTCAGACATTTTAAAAACTGCAGGGGGGTTTGGGCAAAATATGACCCATAGCCGTTTTCAGTAATTGGCATGTTTTCGGTATAAAAAGTCGTAATTTGAAACTGAAAATAGGTGCAGAGAGTCAAAATTGGGATAAAAAATCATGCTCAGGGGTCAAATTTCCGATATTTGAGACATTTTAAAAACTGCAGGGGGGGTTTGGGCAAAATATGACCTATCGCCGTTTACAGTAATTGGCATATTTTCGGTATGAAACGTCGTAATTTGAAACTGAAAATAGGTGCAGAGAGTCAGAATTCGGCTCAAAAATCACGCTCAGGAGTCAAATTTCCGACATTTCAGACATTTTAAAAACTGCAGGGGGGTTTAGGCAAAATATGACCTATCGCCGTTTGCAGTAATTGGCATATTTTCGGTATGAAACGTCGTAATTTGAAACTAAAAATAGGTGCAGAGAGTCAGAATTCGGCTCAAAACTCACGCTCAGAATTCAAATTTCCGACATTTCAGACGTTTTAAAAACTGCAGGGGGGGTTTGGGCAAAATATGACCCATCGCGTTTTCAGAAATTGGCATATTTTCGGTATGAAACGTCGTAATTTGAAACTGAAAATAGGTGCAGAGAGTCAGAATTCGGCTCAAAAATCACGCTCAGGAGTCAAATTTCCGACATTACAGACATTTTGAAAACTTCAGGGGAGTTTAAGCAAAATATGACCCATCGCCGTTTTCAGTAATTAGAATATTTTCGGAATAAAAAGTCGTAATTTGAAACTGGAAATAGGTGCAGAGAGTCAGAATTCGGCTCAAAAATCACGCTCAGGAGTCAAATTTCAGACATTTCAGACATTTTGAAAACTGCAGGGGTGTTTGGGCAAAATATGACCCATCGCCGTTTTCAGTAATTGGCATATTTTCGGTATAAAAACTCGTAATTTGAATCTGAAAATAGCTGCAGAGAGTCAGAATTCGGATAAAAAATCACGCTCAGGAGTCAAATTTCCGACATTTCTGACATTTTGAAAACTGCAGGGGGGTTTGGGCAAAATATGACCCATCTCCGTATACAGTAATTGGCATATTTTTGGTATGAAACGTCGTAATTTGAAACTGAAAATAGGTGCAGAGAGTCAGAATTCGGCTCAAAAATCATCCTCAGGAGTCAAATTTCAGACATTTCAGACATTTTAACAAACTGCAGGGGGGTTTGGGCAAAATATGACCCATAGCCGTTTTCAGTAATTGGCATATTTTCGGTATAAAAAGTCGTAATTTGAAACTGAAAATAGGCGCAGAGAGTCAGAATTGGGATAAAAAATCATGCTCAGGGGTCAAATTTCCGACATTTCAGACATTTTGAAAACTGCAGGGGGGTTTGGGCAAAATATGACCCATCTCCGTTTACAGTAATTGGCATATTTTCGGTATGAAACGTCGTAATTTGAAACTGAAAATAGGTGCAGAGAGTCAGAATTCGGATAAAAAATCACGCTCAGGAGTCAAATTTCAGACATATCAGACATTTTGAAAACTGCAGGGGGGTTTGAGCTAAATATGACCCATCGCCGTTTTCAGTAATTGGCATATTTTCGGTATAAAAAGTCGTAATTTGAAACTGAAAATAGGTGCAGAGAGTCAGAATTCGGCTCAAAAATCACGCTAAGGAGTCAAATTTCCGACATTGCAGACATTTTGAAAACTGCAGGGGTGTTTAAGCAAAATATGACCCATCGCCGTTTTCAGTAATTAGAATATTTTCAAAATAAAAAGTCGTAATTTGAAACTGAAAATAGGTGCAGAGAGTCAGAATTCGGATAAAAAATCACGCTCAGGAGTCAAATTTCCGACATTTCAGACATTTTGAAAACTGCAGGGGGGTTTGGGCAAAATATGACCCATCTCAGTTTACAGTAATTGGCATATTTTCGGTATGAAACATCGTAATTTGAAACTGAAAATAGGTGCAGAGAGTCAGAATTCGCCTCAAAAATCACGCTCAGGAGCCAAATTTCCGACATTACAGACATTTTGAAAACTGCAGGGGAGTTTAAGCAAAATATGACCCATCGCCGTTTTCAGTAATTAGAATATTTTCGGAATAAAAAGTCGTAATTTGAAACTGAAAATAGGTGCAGAGAGTCAGAATTCGCCTCAAAAATCACGCTCAGGAGCCAAATTTCCGACATTACAGACATTTTGAAAACTGCAGGGGAGTTTAAGCAAAATATGACCCATCGCCGTTTTCAGTAATAAGAATATTTTCGGAATAAAAAGTCGTAATTTGAAACTGAAAATAGGTGCAGAGAGTCAGAATTCGGCTCAAAAATCACGCTCAGCAGTCAAATTTCCGACATTTCAGACATTTTAAAAACTGCAGGGGGGTTTAGGCAAAATATGACCTATCGCCGTTTGCAGTAATTGGCATATTTTCGGTATGAAACGTCGTAATTTGAAACTAAAAATAGGTGCAGAGAGTCAGAATTCGGCTCAAAACTCACGCTTAGGAGTCAAATTTCCGACATTTCAGACATTTTAAAAACTGCAGGGGGGGTTTGGGCAAAATATGACCCATCGCCTTTTCAGTAATTGGCATATTTTCGGTATGAAACGTCGTAATTTGAAACTGAAAATAGGTGCAGAGAGTCAGAATTCGGCTCAAAAATCACGCTCAGGAGTCAAATTTCCGGCATTACAGACATTTTGAAAACTGCAGGGGAGTTTAAGCAAAATATGACCCATCGCCGTTTTAAGTAATTAGAATATTTTCGGAATAAAAGGTCGTAATTTGAAACTGAAAATAGGTGCAGAGAGTCAGAATTCGGCTCAAAAATAACGCTCAGGAGTCAAATTTCAGACATTTCAGACATTTTGAAAACTGCAGGGGGGTTTGGGCAAAATATGACCCATCGCTGTTTTCAGTAATTGGCATATTTTCGGTATAAAAACTCGTAATTTGAATCTGAAAATAGCTGCAGAGAGTCAGAATTCGGATAAAAAATCACGCTCAGGAGTCAAATTTCCGACATTTCTGACATTTTGAAAACTGCAGGGGGGTTTGGGCAAAATATGACCCATCTCCGTATACAGTAATTGGCATATTTTTGGTATGAAACGTCGTAATATGAAACTGAAAATAGGTGCAGAGAGTTAGAATTCGGCTCAAAAATCATCCTCAGGAGTCAAATTTCAGACATTTCAGACATTTTAACAAACTGCAGGGGGGTTTGGGCAAAATATGACCCATAGCCGTTTTCAGTAATTGGCACATTTTCGGTATAAAAAGTCGTAATTTGAAACTGAAAATAGGCGCAGAGAGTCAGAATTGGGATAAAAAATCATGCTCAGGGGTCAAATTTCCGACATTTCAGACATTTTGAAAACTGCAGGGGGGTTTGGGCAAAATATGACCCATCTCCGTTTACAGTAATTGGCATATTTTCGGTATGAAACGTCGTAATTTGAAACTGAAAATAGGTGCAGAGAGTCAGAATTCGGATAAAAAATCACGCTCAGGAGTCAAATTTCAGACATATCAGACATTTTGAAAATTGCAGGGGGGTTTGAGCAAAATATGACCCATCGCCGTTTTCAGTAATTGGCATATTTTCGGTATAAAAAGTCGTAATTTGAAACTGAAAATAGGTGCAGAGAGTCAGAATTCGGCTCAAAAATCACGCTAAGAAGTCAAATTTCCGACATTGCAGACATTTTGAAAACTGCAGGGGTGTTTAAGCAAAATATGACCCATCGCCGTTTTCAGTAATTAGAATATTTTCAAAATAAAAAGTCGTAATTTGAAACTGAAAATAGGTGCAGAGAGTCAGAATTCGGATAAAAAATCACGCTCAGGAGTCAAATTTCCGACATTTCAGACATTTTGAAAACTGCAGGGGGGTTTGGGCAAAATATGACCCATCTCAGTTTACAGTAATTGGCATATTTTCGGTATGAAACATCGTAATTTGAAACTGAAAATAGGTGCAGAGAGTCAGAATTCGCCTCAAAAATCACGCTCAGGAGCCAAATTTCCGACATTACAGACATTTTGAAAACTGCAGGGGAGTTTAAGCAAAATATGACCCATCGCCGTTTTCAGTAATTAGAATATTTTCGGAATAAAAAGTCGTAATTTGAAACTGAAAATAGGTGCAGAGAGTCAGAATTCGCCTCAAAAATCACGCTCAGGAGCCAAATTTCCGACATTACAGACATTTTGAAAACTGAAGGGGAGTTTAAGCAAAATATGACCCATCGCCGTTTTCAGTAATTAGAATATTTTCGGAATAAAAAGTCGTAATTTGAAACTGAAAATAGGTGCAGAGAGTCAGAATTCGGCTCAAAAATCACGCTCAGCAGTCAAATTTCCGACATTTCAGACATTTTAAAAACTGCAGGGGGGTTTAGGCAAAATATGACCTATCGCCGTTTGCAGTAATTGGCATATTTTCGGTATGAAACGTCGTAATTTGAAACTAAAAATAGGTGCAGAGAGTCAGAATTCGGCTCAAAACTCACGCTTAGGAGTCAAATTTCCGACATTTCAGACATTTTAAAAACTGCAGGGGGGGTTTGGGCAAAATATGACCCATCGCCTTTTCAGTAATTGGCATATTTTCGGTATGAAACGTCGTAATTTGAAACTGAAAATAGGTGCAGAGAGTCAGAATTCGGCTCAAAAATCACGCTCAGGAGTCAAATTTCCGGCATTACAGACATTTTGAAAACTGCAGGGGAGTTTAAGCAAAATATGACCCATCGCCGTTTTAAGTAATTAGAATATTTTCGGAATAAAAAGTCGTAATTTGAAACTGAAAATAGGTGCAGAGAGTCAGAATTCGGCTCAAAAATCACGCTCAGGAGTCAAATTTCAGACATTTCAGACATTTTGAAAACTGCAGGGGGGTTTGGGCAAAATATGACCCATCGCTGTTTTCAGTAATTGGCATATTTTCGGTATAAAAACTCGTAATTTGAATCTGAAAATAGCTGCAGAGAGTCAGAATTCGGATAAAAAATCACGCTCAGGAGTCAAATTTCCGACATTTCTGACATTTTGAAAACTGCAGGGGGGTTTGGGCAAAATATGACCCATCTCCGTATACAGTAATTGGCATATTTTTGGTATGAAACGTCGTAATTTGAAACTGAAAATAGGTGCAGAGAGTCAGCATTCGGCTCAAAAATCACGCTCAGGAGTCAAATTTCTGACATTTCAGACATTTTAAAAACTGCAGGGGGGTTTGGGCAAAATATGACCCATACCCGTTTTCAGTAATTGGCATGTTTTCGGTATAAAAAGTCGTAATTTGAAACTGAAAATAGGTGCAGAGAGTCAAAATTCGGCTCAAAAATCACGCTAAGGAGTCAAATTTCCGACATTGCAGACATTTTGAAAACTGCAGGGGTGTTTAAGCAAAATATGACCCATCGCCGTTTTCAGTAATTAGAATATTTTCAAAATAAAAAGTCGTAATTTGAAACTGAAAATAGGTGCAGAGAGTCAGAATTCGGATAAAAAATCACGCTCAGGAGTCAAATTTCCGACATTTCAGACATTTTGAAAACTGCAGGGGGGTTTAGGCAAAATATGACCCATCTCAGTTTACAGTAATTGGCATATTTTCGGTATGAAACATCGTAATTTGAAACTGAAAATAGGTGCAGAGAGTCAGAATTCGCCTCAAAAATCACGCTCAGGAGCCAAATTTCCGACATTACAGACATTTTGAAAACTGCAGGAGAGTTTAAGCAAAATATGACCCATCGCCGTTTTCAGTAATTAGAATATTTTCGGAATAAAAAGTCGTAATTTGAAACTGAAAATAGGTGCAGAGAGTCAGAATTCGCCTCAAAAATCACGCTCAGGAGCCAAATTTCCGACATTACAGACATTTTGAAAACTGCAGGGGAGTTTAAGCAAAATATGACCCATCGCCGTTTTCAGTAATTAGAATATTTTCAGAATAAAAAGTCGTAATTTGAAACTGAAAATAGGTGCAGAGAGTCAGAATTCGGCTCAAAAATCACGCTCAGCAGTCAAATTTCCGACATTTCAGACATTTTAAAAACTGCAGGGGGGTTTAGGCAAAATATGACCTATCGCCGTTTGCAGTAATTGGCATATTTTCGGTATGAAACGTCGTAATTTGAAACTAAAAATAGGTGCAGAGAGTCAGAATTCGGCTCAAAACTCACGCTTAGGAGTCAAATTTCCGACATTTCAGACATTTTAAAAACTGCAGGGGGGGTTTGGGCAAAATATGACCCATCGCCTTTTCAGTAATTGGCATATTTTCGGTATGAAACGTCGTAATTTGAAACTGAAAATAGGTGCAGAGAGTCAGAATTCGGCTCAAAAATCACGCTCAGGAGTCAAATTTCCGGCATTACAGACATTTTGAAAACTGCAGGGGAGTTTAAGCAAAATATGACCCATCGCCGTTTTAAGTAATTAGAATATTTTCGGAATAAAAAGTCGTAATTTGAAACTGAAAATAGGTGCAGAGAGTCAGAATTCGGCTCAAAAATCACGCTCAGGAGTCAAATTTCAGACATTTCAGACATTTTGAAAACTGCAGGGGGGTTTGGGCAAAATATGACCCATCGCTGTTTTCAGTAATTGGCATATTTTCGGTATAAAAACTCGTAATTTGAATCTGAAAATAGCTGCAGAGAGTTAGAATTCGGATAAAAAATCACGCTCAGGAGTCAAATTTCCGACATTTCTGACATTTTGAAAACTGCAGGGGGGTTTGGGCAAAATATGACCCATCTCCGTATACAGTAATTGGCATATTTTTGGTATGAAACGTCGTAATTTGAAACTGAAAATAGGTGCAGAGAGTCAGCATTCGGCTCAAAAATCACGCTCAGGAGTCAAATTTCTGACATTTAAGACATTTTAAAAACTGCAGGGGGGTTTGGGCAAAATATGACCCATAGCCGTTTTCAGTAATTGGCATGTTTTCGGTATAAAAAGTCGTAATTTGAAACTGAAAATAGGTGCAGAGAGTCAAAATTGGGATAAAAAATCATGCTCAGGGGTCAAATTTCCGATATTTGAGACATTTTAAAAACTGCAGGGGGGGTTTGGGCAAAATATGACCTATCGCCGTTTACAGTAATTGGCATATTTTCGGTATGAAACGTCGTAATTTGAAACTGAAAATAGGTGCAGAGAGTCAGAATTCGGCTCAAAAATCACGCTCAGGAGTCAAATTTCCGACATTTCAGACATTTTAAAAACTGCAGGGGGGTTTAGGCAAAATATGACCTATCGCCGTTTGCAGTAATTGGCATATTTTCGGTATGAAACGTCGTAATTTGAAACTAAAAATAGGTGCAGAGAGTCAGAATTCGGCTCAAAACTCACGCTCAGAATTCAAATTTCCGACATTTCAGACATTTTAAAAACTGCAGGGGGGGTTTGGGCAAAATATGACCCATCGCGTTTTCAGAAATTGGCATATTTTCGGTATGAAACGTCGTAATTTGAAACTGAAAATAGGTGCAGAGAGTCAGAATTCGGCTCAAAAATCACGCTCAGGAGTCAAATTTCCGACATTACAGACATTTTGAAAACTGCAGGGGAGTTTAAGCAAAATATGACCCATCGCCGTTTTCAGTAATTAGAATATTTTCGGAATAAAAAGTCGTAATTTGAAACTGGAAATAGGTGCAGAGAGTCAGAATTCGGCTCAAAAATCACGCTCAGGAGTCAAATTTCAGACATTTCAGACATTTTGAAAACTGCAGGGGTGTTTGGGCAAAATATGACCCATCGCCGTTTTCAGTAATTGGCATATTTTCGGTATAAAAACTCGTAATTTGAATCTGAAAATAGCTGCAGAGAGTCAGAATTCGGATAAAAAATCACGCTCAGGAGTCAAATTTCCGACATTTCTGACATTTTGAAAACTGCAGGGGGGTTTGGGCAAAATATGACCCATCTCCGTATACAGTAATTGGCATATTTTTGGTATGAAACGTCGTAATTTGAAACTGAAAATAGGTGCAGAGAGTCAGAATTCGGCTCAAAAATCATCCTCAGGAGTCAAATTTCAGACATTTCAGACATTTTAACAAACTGCAGGGGGGTTTGGGCAAAATATGACCCATAGCCGTTTTCAGTAATTGGCATATTTTCGGTATAAAAAGTCGTAATTTGAAACTGAAAATAGGCGCAGAGAGTCAGAATTGGGATAAAAAATCATGCTCAGGGGTCAAATTTCCGACATTTCAGACATTTTGAAAACTGCAGGGGGGTTTGGGCAAAATATGACCCATCTCCGTTTACAGTAATTGGCATATTTTCGGTATGAAACGTCGTAATTTGAAACTGAAAATAGGTGCAGAGAGTCAGAATTCGGATAAAAAATCACGCTCAGGAGTCAAATTTCAGACATATCAGACATTTTGAAAACTGCAGGGGGGGTTTGAGCTAAATATGACCCATCGCCGTTTTCAGTAATTGGCATATTTTCGGTATAAAAAGTCGTAATTTGAAACTGAAAATAGGTGCAGAGAGTCAGAATTCGGCTCAAAAATCACGCTAAGGAGTCAAATTTCCGACATTGCAGACATTTTGAAAACTGCAGGGGTGTTTAAGCAAAATATGACCCATCGCCGTTTTCAGTAATTAGAATATTTTCAAAATAAAAAGTCGTAATTTGAAACTGAAAATAGGTGCAGAGAGTCAGAATTCGGATAAAAAATCACGCTCAGGAGTCAAATTTCCGACATTTCAGACATTTTGAAAACTGCAGGGGGGTTTGGGCAAAATATGACCCATCTCAGTTTACAGTAATTGGCATATTTTCGGTATGAAACATCGTAATTTGAAACTGAAAATAGGTGCAGAGAGTCAGAATTCGCCTCAAAAATCACGCTCAGGAGCCAAATTTCCGACATTACAGACATTTTGAAAACTGCAGGGGAGTTTAAGCAAAATATGACCCTTCGCCGTTTTCAGTAATTAGAATATTTTCGGAATAAAAAGTCGTAATTTGAAACTGAAAATAGGTGCAGAGAGTCAGAATTCGCCTCAAAAATCACGCTCAGGAGCCAAATTTCCGACATTACAGACATTTTGAAAACTGCAGGGGAGTTTAAGCAAAATATGACCCATCGCCGTTTTCAGTAATAAGAATATTTTCGGAATAAAAAGTCGTAATTTGAAACTGAAAATAGGTGCAGAGAGTCAGAATTCGGCTCAAAAATCACGCTCAGCAGTCAAATTTCCGACATTTCAGACATTTTAAAAACTGCAGGGGGGTTTAGGCAAAATATGACCTATCGCCGTTTGCAGTAATTGGCATATTTTCGGTATGAAACGTCGTAATTTGAAACTAAAAATAGGTGCAGAGAGTCAGAATTCGGCTCAAAACTCGCGCTTAGGAGTCAAATTTCCGACATTTCAGACATTTTAAAAACTGCAGGGGGGGTTTGGGCAAAATATGACCCATCGCCTTTTCAGTAATTGGCATATTTTCGGTATGAAACGTCGTAATTTGAAACTGAAAATAGGTGCAGAGAGTCAGAATTCGGCTCAAAAATCACGCTCAGGAGTCAAATTTCCGGCATTACAGACATTTTGAAAACTGCAGGGGAGTTTAAGCAAAATATGACCCATCGCCGTTTTAAGTAATTAGAATATTTTCGGAATAAAAGGTCGTAATTTGAAACTGAAAATAGGTGCAGAGAGTCAGAATTCGGCTCAAAAATAACGCTCAGGAGTCAAATTTCAGACATTTCAGACATTTTGAAAACTGCAGGGGGGTTTGGGCAAAATATGACCCATCGCTGTTTTCAGTAATTGGCATATTTTCGGTATAAAAACTCGTAATTTGAATCTGAAATTAGCTGCAGAGAGTCAGAATTCGGATAAAAAATCACGCTCAGGAGTCAAATTTCCGGCATTACAGACATTTTGAAAACTGCAGGGGAGTTTAAGCAAAATATGACCCATCGCCGTTTTAAGTAATTAGAATATTTTCGGAATAAAAGGTCGTAATTTGAAACTGAAAATAGGTGCAGAGAGTCAGAATTCGGCTCAAAAATCACGCTCAGGAGTCAAATTTCCGACATTTTAAAAACTGCAGGGGGGTTTAGGCAAAATATGACCTATCGCCGTTTGCAGTAATTGGCATATTTTCGGTATGAAACGTCGTAATTTGAAACTAAAAATAGGTGCAGAGAGTCAGAATTCGGCTCAAAACTCACGCTCAGGAGTCAAATTTCTGACATTTCAGACATTTTAAAAACTGCAGGGGGGTTTGGGCAAAATATGACCCATAGCCGTTTTCAGTAATTGGCATGTTTTCGGTATAAAAAGTCGTAATTTGAAACTGAAAATAGGTGCAGAGAGTCAAAATTGGGATAACAAATCATGCTCAGGGGTCAAATTTCCGACATTTCAGACATTTTGAAAACTGCAGGGGGGGTTGGGCAAAATATGACCCATCTCCGTTTACAGTAATTGGCATATTTTCGGTATGAAACGTCGTAATTTGAAACTGAAAATAGGTGCAGAGAGTCAGAATTCGGATAAAACATCACGCTCAGGAGTCAAATTTCAGACATTTCAGACATTTTGAAAACTGCAGGGGGGTTTGAGCAAAATATGACCCATCGCCGTTTTCAGTAATTGGCATATTTTCGGTATAAAAAGTCGTAATTTGAAACTGAAAATAGGTGCAGAGAGTCAGAATTCGGCTAAAAAATCACGCTAAGGAGTCAAATTTCCGACATTGCAGACATTTTGAAAACTGCAGGGGTGTTTAAGCAAAATATGACCCATCGCCGTTTTCAGTAATTAGAATATTTTCGGAATAAAAAGTCGTAATTTGAAACTGAAAATAGGTGCAGAGAGTCAGAATTCGGAAAAAAAATCACGCTCAGGAGTCAAATTTCCGACATTTCAGACATTTTGAAAACTGCAGGGGGGTTTGGGCAAAATATGACCCATCTCCGTATACATTAATTGGCATATTTTCGGTATGAAACATCGTAATTTGAAACTGAAAATAGGTGCAGAGAGTCAGAATTCGCCTCAAAAATCACGCTCAGGAGCCAAATTTCCGACATTACAGACATTTTGAAAACTGCAGGGGAGTTTAAGCAAAATATGACCCATCGCCGTTTTCAGTAATTAGAATATTTTCGGAATAAAAAGTCGTAATTTGAAACTGAAAATAGGTGCAGAGAGTGAGAATTGGGATAAAAAATCACGATCATGGGTCAAATTTCCGAAATTTCAGACATTTTGAAAACTGCAGGGGGGTTTGGGCAAAATATGACCCATCTCCGTTTACAGTAATTGGCATATTTTCGGTATGAAACGTCGTAATTTGAAACTGAAAATAGGTGCAGAGAGTCAGAATTCAGATAAAAAATCACGCTCAGGAGTCAAATTTCCGACATTTCAGACATTTTAAAAACTGCAGGGGGGTTTGGGCAAAATATGACCCATCGCCGTTTTAAGTAATTGGCATGTTTTCGGAATAAAAAGTCGTAATTTGAAACTGAAAATAGGTGCAGAGATTCAGAATTCGGACAAAAAATCACGCTCATTAGTCAATATTCCGACATTTCAGACATTTTGAAAACTGCAGGGGGGTGTTTGGGCAAAATATGATCCATCGCCGTTTACAGTAATTGGCATATTTTCGGTATGAAACGTCGTAATTTGAAACTGAAAATAGGTGAAGAGAGTCAGAATTCGGCTCAAAAATCACGCTTAGGAGTCAAATTTCCGACATTTCAGACATTTTAAAAACTGCACTGGGGTTTGGGCAAAATATGACCCATCGCCGTTTTCAGTAATTGGCATATTTTCGGTATGAAACGTCGTAATTTGAAACTGAAAAAAGGTGCAGACAGTCAGAATTCGGCTCAAAAATCACGCTCAGGAGTCAAATTTCTGACATTTCAGACATTTTGAAAACTGTAGGGGGATTTGGGCCAAATATGACCCATCGCCATTTTCAGTAATTGGCATATTTTCGGTACCTGGTTACCTGGTTGATGGGGTTCTGGGAGTTCTTCTACTCCCCAAGCCCGGCCCGAGGCCAGGCTCGACTTGTGAGAGTTTGGTCCACCAGGCTGTTGCTTGGAGCGGCCCGCAGGCCCACATACCCACCACAGCCCGGTTGGTCCGGCACTCCTTGGAGGAATAAATCTAGTTTCCTCTTGAAAATGTCCACGGTTGTTCCGGCAATATTTCTTATGCTTGCTGGGAGGACGTTGAACAACCGCGGACCTCTGATGTTTATACAGTGTTCTCTGATTGTGCCTATGGCACCTCTGGTCTTCATTGGTTCTATTCTACATTTTCTTCCATGTCGTTCACTCCAGTACGTTGTTATTTTACTGTGTAGATTTGGTACTTGGCCCTCCAGTATCTTCCAGGTGTATATTATTTGATATCTCTCTCGTCTTCTTTCTAGTGAGTACATTTGGAGGGCTTTGAGACGATCCCAATAATTTAGGTGCTTTATTGCGTCTATGCGTGCCGTATATGTTCTCTGTATTCCCTCTATTTCAGCAATCTCTCCTGCTTTGAAGGGGGAAGTGAGTACTGAGCAGTACTCAAGACGGGACAACACAAGTGCCTTGAAGAGTACAACCATTGTGATGGGATCCCTGGATTTGAAAGTTCTCGTAATCCATCCTATCATTTTTCTGGCTGTCGCAATATTTGCTTGGTTATGCTCCTTAAACGTTAGGTCGTCCGACATTATTATTCCCAAATCCTTTACATGCTGTTTTCCTACTATGGGTACATTTGATTGTGTTTTGTACTCTGTATTATGTTTAAGGTCCTCATTTTTACCGTACCTGAGTACCTGGAATTTATCACTGTTAAACATCATGTTATTTTCTGATGCCCAGTCGAAAACTTTATTAATATCAGCTTGAAGTTTTTCAATGTCCTCAGCCGAGGTAATTTTCATACTGATTTTTGTGTCATCTGCAAAGGATGATACGAAGCTGTGACTTGTATTTTTGTCTATATCTGATATGAGAATAAGGAAAAGCAGTGGTGCAAGGACTGTACCCTGAGGTACAGAGCTTTTCACTGCACTTGGACTAGATTTTATATGGTTGACAGTTACTCGCTGAGTCCTGTTTGACAGAAAACTGAGTATCCAGCGTCCTACTTTACCGGTTATTCCCATTGACTTCATTTTGTGTGCTATCACGCCATGGTCACATTTATCGAAGGCCTTTGCGAAGTCCGTGTATATCACATCAGCATTCTGTTTCTCTTCTAATGCCTCAGTGACTTTGTCGTAGTGCTCAAGTAGCTGTGAGAGGCACGATCTTCCCGCTCGAAATCCATGTTGGCCTGGGTTATGAAGGTCATTGGTCTCCATGAAATTGGTGACCTGACTCCTAATCACTCTCTCAAATACTTTTATGATGTGCGATGTTAGTGCAACTGGTCTATAATTTTTTGCCAATGCTTTGCTCCCTCCCTTGTGTAGAGGGGCTATGTCTGCTACTTTAAGTGCATCTGGTATCTCCCCCGTGTCCAAGCTCTTCCTCCACACTATACTGAGTGCCTGTGCTACCGGCACTTTGCATTTCTTTATAAATATTGAATTCCATGAGTCTGGACCTGGGGCCGAGTGCATGGGCATGTTTTCAATTTCTTTTTCAAAATTTAGTGCGCTCGTGTTTATATCAGTTATATTTACCGGGGTTTGAATATCCCGCATAAAGAAAATGTCTGGATCTTCCACCTTCATGTTGTTTATTGGAGTGCTAAACATGTCCTCATACTGCTTTTTTAGGATTTCACTAATTTCTTTGTCATCCTCCGTGTATGAACCTTCACTTGTACGAATAGGTCCAATACTGGCAGTGGTTTTTGCTTTTGATTTCGCATATGAGAAGAAATATTTTGGATTTTTCTTTATTTCCTGAATTGCTTTCTGTTCTAACTGCCTTTCTTCAGTTTCATATGAGTGTTTCAATTTCCGCTCGATTTCTTCAATCTCCCTATTTAAATTATTCCTTCTTTGACGGGAAATTCGTGTCTGCATAAGCAGTTCCGTTATTTTTTTCCTGCGTTTATAGTGTCGTCTGCGTTCTCTTTCTACGTTAGATCTCTTTCTGGCTTTCCTCAAAGGAACATGTTTCAGACAGACTTGATACGCTTCTGAAGTAAGTTTTTCTATTCCTTCTGTAGGACTTGTATTATTTAGAACAGTTCCCCATGGAATGTTTGTAAGTTCCCTGTTTATTATCTCCCAGTCTATCCTTTTATTATTAAAATTGAATTTACTGAATAGCCCCTCTCGCTTTATCAACGTTTTAGGTCTATTCTGAGTATTGATGGTCGTTTGCACTTCAATGAGTTTGTGATCTGAGTATGTGGTATCTGATATCGTAATGTCTCTGATAATGTCTTCATTGTTCGTAAAGACCAGATCTAGAATATTTTCATTTCTCGTTGGCTCCGATATCTGCTGATTGAGTGAAAATTTGTCACAGAATCTAAGTAGTTCTCTAATCTGTGGTTGGTTAGGTCCTGATAGATTTCCTGGTATAATATTATTGTTTGCTATTTTCCACCTGAGACTAGGCAAGTTGAAGTCACCTAGGAAAATAATATCAGGTATCGGGTTCTCCAAATTATCAAGGCTATTCTCTATTTTGCTTATCTGTTCTGTGAATTCCTCAGCCGTTGCATCTGGCGGTTTGTATATTAGTATAATCACTAAATTTATTTTCTCTATTTTTAATCCCAGTACCTCTACCACCTCATTTGTAACGTTTAGGAGCTCCGAGCATACAAGGTCTTCCCTAATATACAGACCCACTCCTCCATGTGACCTAATTTTCCTATCACACCTGTATAGGTTATATCCTGGAATCCAGATCTCACTGTCCAACAATTCCCCTGCATGGGTTTCTGTGAAAGCTCCAAATACTGCATTTGACTCCGTGAGGAGGCCATTTATGAACTGTACTTTGTTGTTTGTTCTTGTTTTCAGTCCTTGTATGTTGGCAAAGATGAATGAGGTTACTCTATTAGTGATAGGTATAAAAAGTCGTAATTTTAAACTGAAAATTGGTGCAGAGAGTCAGAATTCGGATAAAAAATCACGCTAAGAAGTCAAATTTCCGACATTGCAGACATTTTGAAAACTGCAGGGGTGTTTAAGCAAAATATGACCCATCGCCGTTTTCAGTAATTAGAATATTTTCAAAATAAAAAGTCGTAATTTGAAACTGAAAATAGGTGCAGAGAGTCAGAATTCGGATAAAAAATCACGCTCAGGAGTCAAATTTCCGACATTTCAGACATTTTGAAAACTGCAGGGGGGTTTGGGCAAAATATGACCCATCTCAGTTTACAGTAATTGGCATATTTTCGGTATGAAACATCGTAATTTGAAACTGAAAATAGGTGCAGAGAGTCAGAATTCGCCTCAAAAATCACGCTCAGGAGCCAAATTTCCGACATTACAGACATTTTGAAAACTGCAGGGGAGTTTAAGCAAAATATGACCCATCGCCGTTTTCAGTAATTAGAATATTTTCGGAATAAAAAGTCGTAATTTGAAACTGAAAATAGGTGCAGAGAGTCAGAATTCGCCTCAAAAATCACGCTCAGGAGCCAAATTTCCGACATTACAGACATTTTGAAAACTGCAGGGGAGTTTAAGCAAAATATGACCCATCGCCGTTTTCAGTAATTAGAATATTTTCAGAATAAAAAGTCGTAATTTGAAACTGAAAATAGGTGCAGAGAGTCAGAATTCGGCTCAAAAATCACGCTCAGCAGTCAAATTTCCGACATTTCAGACATTTTAAAAACTGCAGGGGGGTTTAGGCAAAATATGACCTATCGCCGTTTGCAGTAATTGGCATATTTTCGGTATGAAACGTCGTAATTTGAAACTAAAAATAGGTGCAGAGAGTCAGAATTCGGCTCAAAACTCACGCTTAGGAGTCAAATTTCCGACATTTCAGACATTTTAAAAACTGCAGGGGGGGTTTGGGCAAAATATGACCCATCGCCTTTTCAGTAATTGGCATATTTTCGGTATGAAACGTCGTAATTTGAAACTGAAAATAGGTGCAGAGAGTCAGAATTCGGCTCAAAAATCACGCTCAGGAGTCAAATTTCCGGCATTACAGACATTTTGAAAACTGCAGGGGAGTTTAAGCAAAATATGACCCATCGCCGTTTTAAGTAATTAGAATATTTTCGGAATAAAAAGTCGTAATTTGAAACTGAAAATAGGTGCAGAGAGTCAGAATTCGGCTCAAAAATCACGCTCAGGAGTCAAATTTCAGACATTTCAGACATTTTGAAAACTGCAGGGGGGTTTGGGCAAAATATGACCCATCGCTGTTTTCAGTAATTGGCATATTTTCGGTATAAAAACTCGTAATTTGAATCTGAAAATAGCTGCAGAGAGTTAGAATTCGGATAAAAAATCACGCTCAGGAGTCAAATTTCCGACATTTCTGACATTTTGAAAACTGCAGGGGGGTTTGGGCAAAATATGACCCATCTCCGTATACAGTAATTGGCATATTTTTGGTATGAAACGTCGTAATTTGAAACTGAAAATAGGTGCAGAGAGTCAGCATTCGGCTCAAAAATCACGCTCAGGAGTCAAATTTCTGACATTTAAGACATTTTAAAAACTGCAGGGGGGTTTGGGCAAAATATGACCCATAGCCGTTTTCAGTAATTGGCATGTTTTCGGTATAAAAAGTCGTAATTTGAAACTGAAAATAGGTGCAGAGAGTCAAAATTGGGATAAAAAATCATGCTCAGGGGTCAAATTTCCGATATTTGAGACATTTTAAAAACTGCAGGGGGGGTTTGGGCAAAATATGACCTATCGCCGTTTACAGTAATTGGCATATTTTCGGTATGAAACGTCGTAATTTGAAACTGAAAATAGGTGCAGAGAGTCAGAATTCGGCTCAAAAATCACGCTCAGGAGTCAAATTTCCGACATTTCAGACATTTTAAAAACTGCAGGGGGGTTTAGGCAAAATATGACCTATCGCCGTTTGCAGTAATTGGCATATTTTCGGTATGAAACGTCGTAATTTGAAACTAAAAATAGGTGCAGAGAGTCAGAATTCGGCTCAAAACTCACGCTCAGAATTCAAATTTCCGACATTTCAGACATTTTAAAAACTGCAGGGGGGGTTTGGGCAAAATATGACCCATCGCGTTTTCAGAAATTGGCATATTTTCGGTATGAAACGTCGTAATTTGAAACTGAAAATAGGTGCAGAGAGTCAGAATTCGGCTCAAAAATCACGCTCAGGAGTCAAATTTCCGACATTACAGACATTTTGAAAACTGCAGGGGAGTTTAAGCAAAATATGACCCATCGCCGTTTTCAGTAATTAGAATATTTTCGGAATAAAAAGTCGTAATTTGAAACTGGAAATAGGTGCAGAGAGTCAGAATTCGGCTCAAAAATCACGCTCAGGAGTCAAATTTCAGACATTTCAGACATTTTGAAAACTGCAGGGGTGTTTGGGCAAAATATGACCCATCGCCGTTTTCAGTAATTGGCATATTTTCGGTATAAAAACTCGTAATTTGAATCTGAAAATAGCTGCAGAGAGTCAGAATTCGGATAAAAAATCACGCTCAGGAGTCAAATTTCCGACATTTCTGACATTTTGAAAACTGCAGGGGGGTTTGGGCAAAATATGACCCATCTCCGTATACAGTAATTGGCATATTTTTGGTATGAAACGTCGTAATTTGAAACTGAAAATAGGTGCAGAGAGTCAGAATTCGGCTCAAAAATCATCCTCAGGAGTCAAATTTCAGACATTTCAGACATTTTAACAAACTGCAGGGGGGTTTGGGCAAAATATGACCCATAGCCGTTTTCAGTAATTGGCATATTTTCGGTATAAAAAGTCGTAATTTGAAACTGAAAATAGGCGCAGAGAGTCAGAATTGGGATAAAAAATCATGCTCAGGGGTCAAATTTCCGACATTTCAGACATTTTGAAAACTGCAGGGGGGTTTGGGCAAAATATGACCCATCTCCGTTTACAGTAATTGGCATATTTTCGGTATGAAACGTCGTAATTTGAAACTGAAAATAGGTGCAGAGAGTCAGAATTCGGATAAAAAATCACGCTCAGGAGTCAAATTTCAGACATATCAGACATTTTGAAAACTGCAGGGGGGGTTTGAGCTAAATATGACCCATCGCCGTTTTCAGTAATTGGCATATTTTCGGTATAAAAAGTCGTAATTTGAAACTGAAAATAGGTGCAGAGAGTCAGAATTCGGCTCAAAAATCACGCTAAGGAGTCAAATTTCCGACATTGCAGACATTTTGAAAACTGCAGGGGTGTTTAAGCAAAATATGACCCATCGCCGTTTTCAGTAATTAGAATATTTTCAAAATAAAAAGTCGTAATTTGAAACTGAAAATAGGTGCAGAGAGTCAGAATTCGGATAAAAAATCACGCTCAGGAGTCAAATTTCCGACATTTCAGACATTTTGAAAACTGCAGGGGGGTTTGGGCAAAATATGACCCATCTCAGTTTACAGTAATTGGCATATTTTCGGTATGAAACATCGTAATTTGAAACTGAAAATAGGTGCAGAGAGTCAGAATTCGCCTCAAAAATCACGCTCAGGAGCCAAATTTCCGACATTACAGACATTTTGAAAACTGCAGGGGAGTTTAAGCAAAATATGACCCTTCGCCGTTTTCAGTAATTAGAATATTTTCGGAATAAAAAGTCGTAATTTGAAACTGAAAATAGGTGCAGAGAGTCAGAATTCGCCTCAAAAATCACGCTCAGGAGCCAAATTTCCGACATTACAGACATTTTGAAAACTGCAGGGGAGTTTAAGCAAAATATGACCCATCGCCGTTTTCAGTAATAAGAATATTTTCGGAATAAAAAGTCGTAATTTGAAACTGAAAATAGGTGCAGAGAGTCAGAATTCGGCTCAAAAATCACGCTCAGCAGTCAAATTTCCGACATTTCAGACATTTTAAAAACTGCAGGGGGGTTTAGGCAAAATATGACCTATCGCCGTTTGCAGTAATTGGCATATTTTCGGTATGAAACGTCGTAATTTGAAACTAAAAATAGGTGCAGAGAGTCAGAATTCGGCTCAAAACTCGCGCTTAGGAGTCAAATTTCCGACATTTCAGACATTTTAAAAACTGCAGGGGGGGTTTGGGCAAAATATGACCCATCGCCTTTTCAGTAATTGGCATATTTTCGGTATGAAACGTCGTAATTTGAAACTGAAAATAGGTGCAGAGAGTCAGAATTCGGCTCAAAAATCACGCTCAGGAGTCAAATTTCCGGCATTACAGACATTTTGAAAACTGCAGGGGAGTTTAAGCAAAATATGACCCATCGCCGTTTTAAGTAATTAGAATATTTTCGGAATAAAAGGTCGTAATTTGAAACTGAAAATAGGTGCAGAGAGTCAGAATTCGGCTCAAAAATAACGCTCAGGAGTCAAATTTCAGACATTTCAGACATTTTGAAAACTGCAGGGGGGTTTGGGCAAAATATGACCCATCGCTGTTTTCAGTAATTGGCATATTTTCGGTATAAAAACTCGTAATTTGAATCTGAAATTAGCTGCAGAGAGTCAGAATTCGGATAAAAAATCACGCTCAGGAGTCAAATTTCCGGCATTACAGACATTTTGAAAACTGCAGGGGAGTTTAAGCAAAATATGACCCATCGCCGTTTTAAGTAATTAGAATATTTTCGGAATAAAAGGTCGTAATTTGAAACTGAAAATAGGTGCAGAGAGTCAGAATTCGGCTCAAAAATCACGCTCAGGAGTCAAATTTCCGACATTTTAAAAACTGCAGGGGGGTTTAGGCAAAATATGACCTATCGCCGTTTGCAGTAATTGGCATATTTTCGGTATGAAACGTCGTAATTTGAAACTAAAAATAGGTGCAGAGAGTCAGAATTCGGCTCAAAACTCACGCTCAGGAGTCAAATTTCTGACATTTCAGACATTTTAAAAACTGCAGGGGGGTTTGGGCAAAATATGACCCATAGCCGTTTTCAGTAATTGGCATGTTTTCGGTATAAAAAGTCGTAATTTGAAACTGAAAATAGGTGCAGAGAGTCAAAATTGGGATAACAAATCATGCTCAGGGGTCAAATTTCCGACATTTCAGACATTTTGAAAACTGCAGGGGGGGTTGGGCAAAATATGACCCATCTCCGTTTACAGTAATTGGCATATTTTCGGTATGAAACGTCGTAATTTGAAACTGAAAATAGGTGCAGAGAGTCAGAATTCGGATAAAACATCACGCTCAGGAGTCAAATTTCAGACATTTCAGACATTTTGAAAACTGCAGGGGGGTTTGAGCAAAATATGACCCATCGCCGTTTTCAGTAATTGGCATATTTTCGGTATAAAAAGTCGTAATTTGAAACTGAAAATAGGTGCAGAGAGTCAGAATTCGGCTAAAAAATCACGCTAAGGAGTCAAATTTCCGACATTGCAGACATTTTGAAAACTGCAGGGGTGTTTAAGCAAAATATGACCCATCGCCGTTTTCAGTAATTAGAATATTTTCGGAATAAAAAGTCGTAATTTGAAACTGAAAATAGGTGCAGAGAGTCAGAATTCGGAAAAAAAATCACGCTCAGGAGTCAAATTTCCGACATTTCAGACATTTTGAAAACTGCAGGGGGGTTTGGGCAAAATATGACCCATCTCCGTATACATTAATTGGCATATTTTCGGTATGAAACATCGTAATTTGAAACTGAAAATAGGTGCAGAGAGTCAGAATTCGCCTCAAAAATCACGCTCAGGAGCCAAATTTCCGACATTACAGACATTTTGAAAACTGCAGGGGAGTTTAAGCAAAATATGACCCATCGCCGTTTTCAGTAATTAGAATATTTTCGGAATAAAAAGTCGTAATTTGAAACTGAAAATAGGTGCAGAGAGTGAGAATTGGGATAAAAAATCACGATCATGGGTCAAATTTCCGAAATTTCAGACATTTTGAAAACTGCAGGGGGGTTTGGGCAAAATATGACCCATCTCCGTTTACAGTAATTGGCATATTTTCGGTATGAAACGTCGTAATTTGAAACTGAAAATAGGTGCAGAGAGTCAGAATTCAGATAAAAAATCACGCTCAGGAGTCAAATTTCCGACATTTCAGACATTTTAAAAACTGCAGGGGGGTTTGGGCAAAATATGACCCATCGCCGTTTTAAGTAATTGGCATGTTTTCGGAATAAAAAGTCGTAATTTGAAACTGAAAATAGGTGCAGAGATTCAGAATTCGGACAAAAAATCACGCTCATTAGTCAATATTCCGACATTTCAGACATTTTGAAAACTGCAGGGGGGTGTTTGGGCAAAATATGATCCATCGCCGTTTACAGTAATTGGCATATTTTCGGTATGAAACGTCGTAATTTGAAACTGAAAATAGGTGAAGAGAGTCAGAATTCGGCTCAAAAATCACGCTTAGGAGTCAAATTTCCGACATTTCAGACATTTTAAAAACTGCACTGGGGTTTGGGCAAAATATGACCCATCGCCGTTTTCAGTAATTGGCATATTTTCGGTATGAAACGTCGTAATTTGAAACTGAAAAAAGGTGCAGACAGTCAGAATTCGGCTCAAAAATCACGCTCAGGAGTCAAATTTCTGACATTTCAGACATTTTGAAAACTGTAGGGGGATTTGGGCCAAATATGACCCATCGCCATTTTCAGTAATTGGCATATTTTCGGTACCTGGTTACCTGGTTGATGGGGTTCTGGGAGTTCTTCTACTCCCCAAGCCCGGCCCGAGGCCAGGCTCGACTTGTGAGAGTTTGGTCCACCAGGCTGTTGCTTGGAGCGGCCCGCAGGCCCACATACCCACCACAGCCCGGTTGGTCCGGCACTCCTTGGAGGAATAAATCTAGTTTCCTCTTGAAAATGTCCACGGTTGTTCCGGCAATATTTCTTATGCTTGCTGGGAGGACGTTGAACAACCGCGGACCTCTGATGTTTATACAGTGTTCTCTGATTGTGCCTATGGCACCTCTGGTCTTCATTGGTTCTATTCTACATTTTCTTCCATGTCGTTCACTCCAGTACGTTGTTATTTTACTGTGTAGATTTGGTACTTGGCCCTCCAGTATCTTCCAGGTGTATATTATTTGATATCTCTCTCGTCTTCTTTCTAGTGAGTACATTTGGAGGGCTTTGAGACGATCCCAATAATTTAGGTGCTTTATTGCGTCTATGCGTGCCGTATATGTTCTCTGTATTCCCTCTATTTCAGCAATCTCTCCTGCTTTGAAGGGGGAAGTGAGTACTGAGCAGTACTCAAGACGGGACAACACAAGTGCCTTGAAGAGTACAACCATTGTGATGGGATCCCTGGATTTGAAAGTTCTCGTAATCCATCCTATCATTTTTCTGGCTGTCGCAATATTTGCTTGGTTATGCTCCTTAAACGTTAGGTCGTCCGACATTATTATTCCCAAATCCTTTACATGCTGTTTTCCTACTATGGGTACATTTGATTGTGTTTTGTACTCTGTATTATGTTTAAGGTCCTCATTTTTACCGTACCTGAGTACCTGGAATTTATCACTGTTAAACATCATGTTATTTTCTGATGCCCAGTCGAAAACTTTATTAATATCAGCTTGAAGTTTTTCAATGTCCTCAGCCGAGGTAATTTTCATACTGATTTTTGTGTCATCTGCAAAGGATGATACGAAGCTGTGACTTGTATTTTTGTCTATATCTGATATGAGAATAAGGAAAAGCAGTGGTGCAAGGACTGTACCCTGAGGTACAGAGCTTTTCACTGCACTTGGACTAGATTTTATATGGTTGACAGTTACTCGCTGAGTCCTGTTTGACAGAAAACTGAGTATCCAGCGTCCTACTTTACCGGTTATTCCCATTGACTTCATTTTGTGTGCTATCACGCCATGGTCACATTTATCGAAGGCCTTTGCGAAGTCCGTGTATATCACATCAGCATTCTGTTTCTCTTCTAATGCCTCAGTGACTTTGTCGTAGTGCTCAAGTAGCTGTGAGAGGCACGATCTTCCCGCTCGAAATCCATGTTGGCCTGGGTTATGAAGGTCATTGGTCTCCATGAAATTGGTGACCTGACTCCTAATCACTCTCTCAAATACTTTTATGATGTGCGATGTTAGTGCAACTGGTCTATAATTTTTTGCCAATGCTTTGCTCCCTCCCTTGTGTAGAGGGGCTATGTCTGCTACTTTAAGTGCATCTGGTATCTCCCCCGTGTCCAAGCTCTTCCTCCACACTATACTGAGTGCCTGTGCTACCGGCACTTTGCATTTCTTTATAAATATTGAATTCCATGAGTCTGGACCTGGGGCCGAGTGCATGGGCATGTTTTCAATTTCTTTTTCAAAATTTAGTGCGCTCGTGTTTATATCAGTTATATTTACCGGGGTTTGAATATCCCGCATAAAGAAAATGTCTGGATCTTCCACCTTCATGTTGTTTATTGGAGTGCTAAACATGTCCTCATACTGCTTTTTTAGGATTTCACTAATTTCTTTGTCATCCTCCGTGTATGAACCTTCACTTGTACGAATAGGTCCAATACTGGCAGTGGTTTTTGCTTTTGATTTCGCATATGAGAAGAAATATTTTGGATTTTTCTTTATTTCCTGAATTGCTTTCTGTTCTAACTGCCTTTCTTCAGTTTCATATGAGTGTTTCAATTTCCGCTCGATTTCTTCAATCTCCCTATTTAAATTATTCCTTCTTTGACGGGAAATTCGTGTCTGCATAAGCAGTTCCGTTATTTTTTTCCTGCGTTTATAGTGTCGTCTGCGTTCTCTTTCTACGTTAGATCTCTTTCTGGCTTTCCTCAAAGGAACATGTTTCAGACAGACTTGATACGCTTCTGAAGTAAGTTTTTCTATTCCTTCTGTAGGACTTGTATTATTTAGAACAGTTCCCCATGGAATGTTTGTAAGTTCCCTGTTTATTATCTCCCAGTCTATCCTTTTATTATTAAAATTGAATTTACTGAATAGCCCCTCTCGCTTTATCAACGTTTTAGGTCTATTCTGAGTATTGATGGTCGTTTGCACTTCAATGAGTTTGTGATCTGAGTATGTGGTATCTGATATCGTAATGTCTCTGATAATGTCTTCATTGTTCGTAAAGACCAGATCTAGAATATTTTCATTTCTCGTTGGCTCCGATATCTGCAGATTGAGTGAAAATTTGTCACAGAATCTAAGTAGTTCTCTAATCTGTGGTTGGTTAGGTCCTGATAGATTTCCTGGTATAATATTATTGTTTGCTATTTTCCACCTGAGACTAGGCAAGTTGAAGTCACCTAGGAAAATAATATCAGGTATCGGGTTCTCCAAATTATCAAGGCTATTCTCTATTTTGCTTATCTGTTCTGTGAATTCCTCAGCCGTAGCATCTGGCGGTTTGTATATTAGTATAATCACTAAATTTATTTTCTCTATTTTTAATCCCAGTACCTCTACCACCTCATTTGTAACGTTTAGGAGCTCCGAGCATACAAGGTCTTCCCTAATATACAGACCCACTCCTCCATGTGACCTAATTTTCCTATCACACCTGTATAGGTTATATCCTGGAATCCAGATCTCACTGTCCAACAATTCCCCTGCATGGGTTTCTGTGAAAGCTCCAAATACTGCATTTGACTCCGTGAGGAGGCCATTTATGAACTGTACTTTGTTGTTTGTTCTTGTTTTCAGTCCTTGTATGTTGGCAAAGATGAATGAGGTTACTCTATTAGTGATAGGTATAAAAAGTCGTAATTTTAAACTGAAAATTGGTGCAGAGAGTCAGAATTCGGATAAAAAATCACGCTCAGGAGTAAAATTTCCGACATTTCAGACATTTTAAAAACTGCGGGGGGGGGGGGGGGGTTTGGGCAAAATATGACCTATCGCCGTTTACAGTAATTGACATATTTTCGGTATGAAACTTCGTAATTTGAAACTGAAAATAGGTGCAGAGAGTCAGAATTCGGCTCAAAAATCACGCTCAGGAGTCAAATTTCAGACATTTTAAAAACTGCAGGGGGGGGTTTGGGCAAAATATGACCCATCGCGTTTTCAGTAATTGGCATATTTTCGGTATGAAACGTCGTAATTTGAAACTGAAAATAGGTGCAGAGAGTCAGAATTCGGCTCAAAAATCATGCTCAGGAGTCAAATTTCCGACATTACAGACATTTTGAAAACTGCAGTGGAGTTTAAGCAAAATATGACCCATCGCTGTTTTCAGTAATTAGAATATTTTCGGAATAAAAAGTCGTAATTTGAAACTGAAAATAGGTGCAGAGAGTCAGAATTCGGCTCAAAATTCACGCTCAGGAGTCAAATTTCCGACATTTCAGACATTTTGAAAACTGCAGGGGGGTTTGGGCAAAATATGACCCATCTCCGTTTACAGTAATTGGCATATTTTCGGTATGAAACGTCGTAATTTGAAACTGAAAATAGGTGCAGAGAGTCAGCATTCGGCTCAAAAATCACGCTCAGGAGTCAAATTTCAGACATTTCAGACATTTTGAAAACTGCAGGGGGGTTTGGGTCAAAATATGACCCATCGCCGTTTTCAGTAATTGGCATATTTTCGGTATAAAAACTCGTAATTTGAAACTGAAAATAGGTGCAGAGAGTCAGAATTCGGGTAAAAAATCGCGCTCAGGAGTCAAATTTCCGACATTTCTGACATTTTGAAAACTGCAGGGGGGTTTGGGCAAAATATGACCCATCTCCGTATACAGTAATTGGCATATTTTTGGTATGAAACGTCGTAATTTGAAACTGAAAACATGGTGCAGAGAGTCAGAATTCGGCTCAAAAATCACGCTCAGGAGTCAAATTTCAGACATTTCAGACATTTTAAAAACTGCAGGGGGGTTTGGGCAAAATATGACCCATAGCTGTTTTCAGTAATTGGCATATTTTCGGTATAAAAAGTCGTAATTTGAAACTGAAAATAGGTGCAGAGAGTGAGAATTGGGATAAAAAATCACGATCATGGGTCAAATTTCCGACATTTCAGACATTTTGAAAACTGCAGGGGGGTTTGGGCAAAATATGACCCATCGCTGTTTTCAGTAATTGGCATATTTTCGGTATAAAAACTCGTAATTTGAATCTGAAAATAGCTGCAGAGAGTCAGAATTCGGATAAAAAATCACGCTCAGGAGTCAAATTTCCGACATTTCTGACATTTTGAAAACTGCAGGGGGGTTTGGGCAAAATATGACCCATCTCCGTATACAGTAATTGGCATATTTTTGGTATGAAAGGTCGTAATTTGAAACTGAAAATAGGTGCAGAGAGTCAGAATTCGGCTCAAAAATCACGCTCAGGAGACAAATTTCAGACATTTTAAAAACTGCAGGGTGGTTTGGCCAAAATATGACCCATAGCCGTTTTCAGTAATTGGCATATTTTCGGTATAAAAAGTCGTAATTTGAAACTGAAAATAGGTGCAGAGAGTCAAAATTGGGATAAAAAATCATGCTCAGGGGTCAAATTTCCGACATTTCAGACATTTTGAAAACTGCAGGGGGGTTTCGGCAAAATATGACCCATCTCCGTTTACAGTAATTGGCATATTTTCGGTATGAAACGTCGTAATTTGAAACTGAAAATAGGTGCAGAGAGTCAGAATTCGGATAAAAAATCACGCTCAGGAGTCAAATTTCCGACATTGCAGACATTTTGAAAACTGCAGGGGTGTTTAAGCAAAATATGACCCATCGCCGTTTTCAGTAATTGGCATATTTTCGGTATAAAAAGTCGTAATTTGAAACTGAAAATAGGTGCAGAGAGTCAGAATTCGGCTCAAAAATCACGCTAAGGAGTCAAATTTCCGACATTGCAGACATTTTGAAAACTGCAGGGGTGTTTAAGCAAAATATGACCCATCGCCGTTTTCAGTAATTAGAATATTTTCGGAATAAAAAGTCGTAATTTGAAACTGAAAAGAGGTGCAGAGAGTCAGAATTCGGATAAAAAATCACGCTCAGGAGTCAAATTTCCGACATTTCAGACATTTTGAAAACTGCAGGGGGGTTTGGGCAAAATATGACCCATCGCCGTTTTCAGTAATTAGAATATTTTCGGAATAAAAAGTCGTAATTTGAAACTGAAAATAGGTGCAGAGAGTCAGAATTCGGCTAAAAAATCACGCTCAGGAGTCAAATTTCAGACATTTCAGACATTTTGAAAACTGCAGGGGGGTTTGGGCAAAATATGACCCATCTCCGTTTACAGTAATTGGCATATTTTCGGTATGAAACGTCGTAATTTGAAACTGCAAATAGGTGCAAAGAGTCAGCATTCGGCTCAAAAATCACGCTCAGGAGTCAAATTTCTGACATTTCAGACATTTTGAAAACTGCAGGGGGGTTTGGGCAAAATATGACCCATCGCCGTTTTCAGTAATTGGCATATTTTCGGTATAAAAACTCGTAATTTGAAACTGAAAATAGGTGCAGAGAGTCAGAATTCGGATAAAAAATCACGCTCAGGAGTCAAATTTCCGACATTTCTGACATTTTGAAAACTGCAGGGGGGTTTGGGCAAAATATGACCCATCTCCGTATACAGTAATTGGCATATTTTTGGTATGAAACGTCGTAATTTGAAACTGAAAATAGGTGCAGAGAGTCAGAATTCGGCTCAAAAATCACGCTCAGGAGTCAAATTTCAGACATTTCAGACATTTTAAAAACTGCAGGGGGGTTTGGGCAAAATATGACCCATAGCTGTTTTCAGTAATTGGCATATTTTCGGTATAAAAAGTCGTAATTTGAAACTGAAAATAGGTGCAGAGATTGAGAATTGGGATAAAAAATCACGATCAGGGGTCAAATTTCCGACATTTCAGACATTTTGAAAACTGCAGGGGGGTTTGGGCAAAATATGACCCATCTCCGTTTACAGTAATTGGCATATTTTCGGTATGAAACGTCGTAATTTGAAACTGAAAATAGGTGCAGAGAGTCAGAATTCAGATAAAAAATCACGCTCAGGAGTCAAATTTCCGACATTTCAGACATTTTAAAAACTGCAGGGGGGTTTGGGCAAAATATGACCCATCGCCGTTTTAAGTAATTGGCATGTTTTCGGAATAAAAAGTCGTAATTTGAAACTGAAAATAGGTGCAGAGATTTAGAATTCGGACAAAAAATCACGCTCATTAGTCAATATTCCGACATTTCAGACATTTTGAAAACTGCAGGGGGGTGTTTGGGCAAAATATGATCCATCGCCGTTTACAGTAATTGGCATATTTTCGGTATGAAACGTCGTAATTTGAAACTGAAAATAGGTGAAGAGAGTCAGAATTCGGCTCAAAAATCACGCTTAGGAGTCAAATTTCCGACATTTCAGACATTTTAAAAACTGCACTGGGGTTTGGGCAAAATATGACCCATCGCCGTTTTCAGTAATTGGCATATTTTCGGTATGAAACGTCGTAATTTGAAACTGAAAAAAGGTGCAGACAGTCAGAATTCGGCTCAAAAATCACGGTCAGGAGTCAAATTTCTGACATTTCAGACATTTTGAAAACTGTAGGGGGGTTTGGGCCAAATATGACCCATCGCCATTTTCAGTAATTGGCATATTTTCGGTATAAAAAGTCGTAATTTTAAACTGAAAATTGGTGCAGAGAGTCAGAATTCGGATAAAAAATCACGCTCAGGAGTCAAATTTCCGACATTTCAGACATTTTAAAAACTGCGGGGGGGTTTGGGCAAAATATGACCTATCGCCGTTTACAGTAATTGGCATATTTTCGGTATGAAACGTCGTAATTTGAAACTGAAAATAGGTGCAGAGAGTCAGAATTCGGCTCAAAACTCACGCTCAGGAGTAAAATTTCCGACATTTCAGACATTTTAAAAACTGCAGGGGGGGGGGGGGGGTTTGGGCAAAATATGACCCATCGCGTTTTCAGTAATTGGCATATTTTCGGTATGAAACGTCGTAATTTGAAACTGAAAATAGGTTCAGAGAGTCAGAATTCGGCTCAAAAATCATGCTCAGGAGTCAAATTTCCGACATTACAGACATTTTGAAAACTGCAGTGGAGTTTAAGCAAAATATGACCCATCGCTGTTTTCAGTAATTAGAATATTTTCGGAATAAAAAGTCGTAATTTGAAACTGAAAATAGGTGCAGAGAGTCAGAATTCGGCTCAAAATTCACGCTCAGGAGTCAAATTTCCGACATTTCAGACATTTTGAAAACTGCAGGGGGGTTTGGGCAAAATATGACAAATCTCCGTATACAGTAATTGGCATATTTTTGGTATGAAACGTCGTAATTTGAAACTGAAAATAGGTGCAGAGAGTCAGAATTCGGCTCAAAAATCACGCTCAGGAGTCAAATTTCCGACATTTCAGACATTTTAAAAACTGCAGGGGGGTTTGGGCAAAATATGACCCATCGCCGTTTTAAGTAATTGGCATGTTTTTGGAATAAAAAGTCGTAATTTGAAACTGAAAATAGGTGCAGAGATTCAGAATTCGGACAAAAAATCACGCTCAGGAGTCAATATTCCGACATTTCAGACATTTTGAAAACTGCAGGGGGGGTTTGGGCAAAATATGATCCATCGCCGTTTACAGTAATTGGCATATTTTTGGTATGAAACGTCGTAATTTGAAACTGAAAATAGGTGCAGAGAGTCAGAATTCGGCTCAAAAATCACGCTCAGGAGTCAAATTTCAGACATTTCAGACATTTTAAAAACTGCAGGGGGGTTTGGGTAAAATATGACCCTTAGCTGTTTTCAGTAATTGGCATATTTTCGGTATAAAAAGTCGTAATTTGAAACTGAAAATAGGTGCAGAGAGTCAGAATTGGGATAAAAAATCACGCTCAGGGGTCAAATTTCTGACATTTCAGACATATTGACAACTGCAGGGGGGTTTGGGCAAAATATGACCCATCTCCGTTTACAGTAATTGGCATATTTTCGGTATGAAACGTCGTAATTTGAAACTGAAAATAGGTGAAGAGATTCAGAATTCGGACAAAAAATCACGCTCAGGAGTCAATATTCCGACATTTCAGACATTTTGAAAACTGCAGGGGTGTTTAAGCAAAATATGACCCATCGCCGTTTTCAGTAATTAGAATATTTTCGGAATAAAAAGTCGTAATTTGAAACTGAAAAGAGGTGCAGAGAGTCAGAATTCGCATAAAAAATCACGCTCAGGAGTCAAATTTCCGACATTTCAGACATTTTGAAAACTGCAGGGGGGTTTGGGCAAAATATGACCCATCGCCGTTTTCAGTAATTAGAATATTTTCGGAATAAAAAGTCGTAATTTGAAACTGAAAATAGGTGCAGAGAGTCAGAATTCGGCTAAAAAATCACGCCCAGGAGTCAAATTTCAGACATTTCAGACATTTTGAAAACTGCAGGGGGGTTTGGGCAAAATATGACCCATCTCCGTTTACAGTAATTGGCATATTTTCGGTATGAAACGTCGTAATTTGAAACTGCAAATAGGTGCAGAGAGTCAGAATTCGGCTCAAAATTCACGCTCAGGAGTCAAATTTCCGACATTTCAGACATTTTGAAAACTGCAGGGGGGTTTGGGCAAAATATGACAAATCTCCGTATACAGTAATTGGCATATTTTTGGTATGAAACGTCGTAATTTGAAACTGAAAATAGGTGCAGAGAGTCAGAATTCGGCTCAAAAATCACGCTCAGGAGTCAAATTTCCGACATTTCAGACATTTTAAAAACTGCAGGGGGGTTTGGGCAAAATATGACCCATCGCCGTTTTAAGTAATTGGCATGTTTTTGGAATAAAAAGTCGTAATTTGAAACTGAAAATAGGTGCAGAGATTCAGAATTCGGACAAAAAATCACGCTCAGGAGTCAATATTCCGACATTTCAGACATTTTGAAAACTGCAGGGGGGGTTTGGGCAAAATATGATCCATCGCCGTTTACAGTAATTGGCATATTTTTGGTATGAAACGTCGTAATTTGAAACTGAAAATAGGTGCAGAGAGTCAGAATTCGGCTCAAAAATCACGCTCAGGAGTCAAATTTCAGACATTTCAGACATTTTAAAAACTGCAGGGGGGTTTGGGTAAAATATGACCCTTAGCTGTTTTCAGTAATTGGCATATTTTCGGTATAAAAAGTCGTAATTTGAAACTGAAAATAGGTGCAGAGAGTCAGAATTGGGATAAAAAATCACGCTCAGGGGTCAAATTTCTGACATTTCAGACATATTGACAACTGCAGGGGGGTTTGGGCAAAATATGACCCATCTCCGTTTACAGTAATTGGCATATTTTCGGTATGAAACGTCGTAATTTGAAACTGAAAATAGGTGAAGAGATTCAGAATTCGGACAAAAAATCACGCTCAGGAGTCAATATTCCGACATTTCAGACATTTTGAAAACTGCAGGGGTGTTTAAGCAAAATATGACCCATCGCCGTTTTCAGTAATTAGAATATTTTCGGAATAAAAAGTCGTAATTTGAAACTGAAAAGAGGTGCAGAGAGTCAGAATTCGCATAAAAAATCACGCTCAGGAGTCAAATTTCCGACATTTCAGACATTTTGAAAACTGCAGGGGGGTTTGGGCAAAATATGACCCATCGCCGTTTTCAGTAATTAGAATATTTTCGGAATAAAAAGTCGTAATTTGAAACTGAAAATAGGTGCAGAGAGTCAGAATTCGGCTAAAAAATCACGCCCAGGAGTCAAATTTCAGACATTTCAGACATTTTGAAAACTGCAGGGGGGTTTGGGCAAAATATGACCCATCTCCGTTTACAGTAATTGGCATATTTTCGGTATGAAACGTCGTAATTTGAAACTGCAAATAGGTGCAGAGAGTCAGCATTCGGCTCAAAAATCACGCTCAGGAGTCAAATTTCTGACATTTCAGACATTTTGAAAACTGCAGGGGGGTTTGGGCAAAATATGACCCATCGCCGTTTTCAGTAATTGGCATATTTTCGGTATAAAAACTCGTAATTTGAAACTGAAAATAGGTGCAGAGAGTCAGAATTCGGATAAAAAATCACGCTCAGGAGTCAAATTTCCGACATTTCTGACATTTTGAAAACTGCAGGGGGGTTTGGGCAAAATATGACCCATCTCTATATACAGTAATTGGCATATTTTTGGTATGAAACGTCGTAATTTGAAACTGAAAATAGGTGCAGAGAGTCAGAATTCGGCTCAAAAATCACGCTCAGGAGTCAAATTTCAGACATTTCAGACATTTTAAAAACTGCAGGGGGGTTTGGGCAAAATATGACCCATAGCTGTTTTCAGTAATTGGCATATTTTCGGTATAAAAAGTCGTAATTTGAAACTGAAAATAGGTGCAGAGATTGAGAATTGGGATAAAAAATCACGATCAGGGGTCAAATTTCCGACATTTCAGACATTTTGAAAACTGCAGGGGGGTTTGGGCAAAATATGACCCATCTCCGTTTACAGTAATTGGCATATTTTCGGTATGAAACGTCGTAATTTGAAACTGAAAATAGGTGCAGAGAGTCAGAATTCAGATAAAAAATCACGCTCAGGAGTCAAATTTCCGACATTTCAGACATTTTAAAAACTGCAGGGGGGTTTGGGCAAAATATGACCCATCGCCGTTTTAAGTAATTGGCATGTTTTCGGAATAAAAAGTCGTAATTTGAAACTGAAAATAGGTGCAGAGATTTAGAATTCGGACAAAAAATCACGCTCATTAGTCAATATTCCGACATTTCAGACATTTTGAAAACTGCAGGGGGGTGTTTGGGCAAAATATGATCCATCGCCGTTTACAGTAATTGGCATATTTTCGGTATGAAACGTCGTAATTTGAAACTGAAAATAGGTGAAGAGAGTCAGAATTCGGCTCAAAAATCACGCTTAGGAGTCAAATTTCCGACATTTCAGACATTTTAAAAACTGCACTGGGGTTTGGGCAAAATATGACCCATCGCCGTTTTCAGTAATTGGCATATTTTCGGTATGAAACGTCGTAATTTGAAACTGAAAAAAGGTGCAGACAGTCAGAATTCGGCTCAAAAATCACGCTCAGGAGTCAAATTTCTGACATTTCAGACATTTTGAAAACTGTAGGGGGGTTTGGGCCAAATATGACCCATCGCCATTTTCAGTAATTGGCATATTTTCGGTATAAAAAGTCGTAATTTTAAACTGAAAATTGGTGCAGAGAGTCAGAATTCGGATAAAAAATCACGCTCAGGAGTCAAATTTCCGACATTTCAGACATTTTAAAAACTGCGGGGGGGTTTGGGCAAAATATGACCTATCGCCGTTTACAGTAATTGGCATATTTTCGGTATGAAACGTCGTAATTTGAAACTGAAAACAGGTGCAGAGAGTCAGAATTCGGCTCAAAAATCACGCTCAGGAGTCAAATTTCCGACATTTCAGACATTTTAAAAACTGCAGGGGGGTTTGGGCAAAATATGACCCATCGCCGTTTTAAGTAATTGGCATGTTTTTGGAATAAAAAGTCGTAATTTGAAACTGAAAATAGGTGCAGAGATTCAGAATTCGGACAAAAAATCACGCTCAGGAGTCAATATTCCGACATTTCAGACATTTTGAAAACTGCAGGGGGGGTTTGGGCAAAATATGATCCATCGCCGTTTACAGTAATTGGCATATTTTTGGTATGAAACGTCGTAATTTGAAACTGAAAATAGGTGCAGAGAGTCAGAATTCGGCTCAAAAATCACGCTCAGGAGTCAAATTTCAGACATTTCAGACATTTTAAAAACTGCAGGGGGGTTTGGGTAAAATATGACCCTTAGCTGTTTTCAGTAATTGGCATATTTTCGGTATAAAAAGTCGTAATTTGAAACTGAAAATAGGTGCAGAGAGTCAGAATTGGGATAAAAAATCACGCTCAGGGGTCAAATTTCTGACATTTCAGACATATTGACAACTGCAGGGGGGTTTGGGCAAAATATGACCCATCTCCGTTTACAGTAATTGGCATATTTTCGGTATGAAACGTCGTAATTTGAAACTGAAAATAGGTGAAGAGATTCAGAATTCGGACAAAAAATCACGCTCAGGAGTCAATATTCCGACATTTCAGACATTTTGAAAACTGCAGGGGTGTTTAAGCAAAATATGACCCATCGCCGTTTTCAGTAATTAGAATATTTTCGGAATAAAAAGTCGTAATTTGAAACTGAAAAGAGGTGCAGAGAGTCAGAATTCGCATAAAAAATCACGCTCAGGAGTCAAATTTCCGACATTTCAGACATTTTGAAAACTGCAGGGGGGTTTGGGCAAAATATGACCCATCGCCGTTTTCAGTAATTAGAATATTTTCGGAATAAAAAGTCGTAATTTGAAACTGAAAATAGGTGCAGAGAGTCAGAATTCGGCTAAAAAATCACGCCCAGGAGTCAAATTTCAGACATTTCAGACATTTTGAAAACTGCAGGGGGGTTTGGGCAAAATATGACCCATCTCCGTTTACAGTAATTGGCATATTTTCGGTATGAAACGTCGTAATTTGAAACTGCAAATAGGTGCAGAGAGTCAGCATTCGGCTCAAAAATCACGCTCAGGAGTCAAATTTCTGACATTTCAGACATTTTGAAAACTGCAGGGGGGTTTGGGCAAAATATGACCCATCGCCGTTTTCAGTAATTGGCATATTTTCGGTATAAAAACTCGTAATTTGAAACTGAAAATAGGTGCAGAGAGTCAGAATTCGGATAAAAAATCACGCTCAGGAGTCAAATTTCCGACATTTCTGACATTTTGAAAACTGCAGGGGGGTTTGGGCAAAATATGACCCATCTCTGTATACAGTAATTGGCATATTTTTGGTATGAAACGTCGTAATTTGAAACTGAAAATAGGTGCAGAGAGTCAGAATTCGGCTCAAAAATCACGCTCAGGAGTCAAATTTCAGACATTTCAGACATTTTAAAAACTGCAGGGGGGTTTGGGCAAAATATGACCCATAGCTGTTTTCAGTAATTGGCATATTTTCGGTATAAAAAGTCGTAATTTGAAACTGAAAATAGGTGCAGAGATTGAGAATTGGGATAAAAAATCACGATCAGGGGTCAAATTTCCGACATTTCAGACATTTTGAAAACTGCAGGGGGGTTTGGGCAAAATATGACCCATCTCCGTTTACAGTAATTGGCATATTTTCGGTATGAAACGTCGTAATTTGAAACTGAAAATAGGTGCAGAGAGTCAGAATTCAGATAAAAAATCACGCTCAGGAGTCAAATTTCCGACATTTCAGACATTTTAAAAACTGCAGGGGGGTTTGGGCAAAATATGACCCATCGCCGTTTTAAGTAATTGGCATGTTTTCGGAATAAAAAGTCGTAATTTGAAACTGAAAATAGGTGCAGAGATTTAGAATTCGGACAAAAAATCACGCTCATTAGTCAATATTCCGACATTTCAGACATTTTGAAAACTGCAGGGGGGTGTTTGGGCAAAATATGATCCATCGCCGTTTACAGTAATTGGCATATTTTCGGTATGAAACGTCGTAATTTGAAACTGAAAATAGGTGAAGAGAGTCAGAATTCGGCTCAAAAATCACGCTTAGGAGTCAAATTTCCGACATTTCAGACATTTTAAAAACTGCACTGGGGTTTGGGCAAAATATGACCCATCGCCGTTTTCAGTAATTGGCATATTTTCGGTATGAAACGTCGTAATTTGAAACTGAAAAAAGGTGCAGACAGTCAGAATTCGGCTCAAAAATCACGCTCAGGAGTCAAATTTCTGACATTTCAGACATTTTGAAAACTGTAGGGGGGTTTGGGCCAAATATGACCCATCGCCATTTTCAGTAATTGGCATATTTTCGGTATAAAAAGTCGTAATTTTAAACTGAAAATTGGTGCAGAGAGTCAGAATTCGGATAAAAAATCACGCTCAGGAGTCAAATTTCCGACATTTCAGACATTTTAAAAACTGCGGGGGGGTTTGGGCAAAATATGACCTATCGCCGTTTACAGTAATTGGCATATTTTTCGGTATGAAACGTCGTAATTTGAAACTGAAAATAGGTGCAGAGAGTCAGAATTCGGCTCAAAACTCACGCTCAGGAGTAAAATTTCCGACATTTCAGACATTTTAAAAACTGCAGGGGGGGGGGTTTGGGCAAAATATGACCCATCGCGTTTTCAGTAATTGGCATATTTTCGGTATGAAACGTCGTAATTTGAAACTGAAAATAGGTTCAGAGAGTCAGAATTCGGCTCAAAAATCATGCTCAGGAGTCAAATTTCCGACATTACAGACATTTTGAAAACTGCAGTGGAGTTTAAGCAAAATATGACCCATCGCTGTTTTCAGTAATTAGAATATTTTCGGAATAAAAAGTCGTAATTTGAAACTGAAAATAGGTGCAGAGAGTCAGAATTCGGCTCAAAATTCACGCTCAGGAGTCAAATTTCCGACATTTCAGACATTTTGAAAACTGCAGGGGGGTTTGGGCAAAATATGACAAATCTCCGTATTCAGTAATTGGCATATTTTTGGTATGAAACGTCGTAATTTGAAACTGAAAATAGGTGCAGAGAGTCAGAATTCGGCTCAAAAATCACGCTCAGGAGTCAAATTTCCGACATTTCAGACATTTTAAAAACTGCAGGGGGGTTTGGGCAAAATATGACCCATCGCCGTTTTAAGTAATTGGCATGTTTTTGGAATAAAAAGTCGTAATTTGAAACTGAAAATAGGTGCAGAGATTCAGAATTCGGACAAAAAATCACGCTCAGGAGTCAATATTCCGACATTTCAGACATTTTGAAAACTGCAGGGGGGGTTTGGGCAAAATATGATCCATCGCCGTTTACAGTAATTGGCATATTTTTGGTATGAAACGTCGTAATTTGAAACTGAAAATAGGTGCAGAGAGTCAGAATTCGGCTCAAAAATCACGCTCAGGAGTCAAATTTCAGACATTTCAGACATTTTAAAAACTGCAGGGGGGTTTGGGTAAAATATGACCCTTAGCTGTTTTCAGTAATTGGCATATTTTCGGTATAAAAAGTCGTAATTTGAAACTGAAAATAGGTGCAGAGAGTCAGAATTGGGATAAAAAATCACGCTCAGGGGTCAAATTTCTGACATTTCAGACATATTGACAACTGCAGGGGGGTTTGGGCAAAATATGACCCATCTCCGTTTACAGTAATTGGCATATTTTCGGTATGAAACGTCGTAATTTGAAACTGAAAATAGGTGAAGAGATTCAGAATTCGGACAAAAAATCACGCTCAGGAGTCAATATTCCGACATTTCAGACATTTTGAAAACTGCAGGGGGTGTTTGGGCAAAATATGATCCATCGCCGTTTACAGTAATTGGCATATTTTCGGTATGAAACGTCGTAATTTGAAACTGAAAATAGGTGAAGAGAGTCAGAATTCGGCTCAAAAATCACGCTCAGGAGTCAAATTTCTGACATTTCAGACATTTTAAAAACTGCACTGGGGTTTGGGCAAAATATGACCCATCGCCGTTTCCAGTAATTGGCATATTTTCGGTAAGAAACGTCGTAAATTGAAACTGAAAATAGGTGCAGAGATTCAGAATTCGGACAAAAAATCACGCTCAGGAGTCAATATTCCGACATTTCAGACATTTTGAAAACTGCAGGGGGTGTTTGGGCAAAATATGATCCATCGCCGTTTACAGTAATTGGCATATTTTCGGTATGAAACGTCGTAATTTGAAACTGAAAATAGGTGAAGAGAGTCAGAATTCGGCTCAAAAATCACGCTCAGGAGTCAAATTTCTGACATTTCAGACATTTTAAAAACTGCACTGGGGTTTGGGCAAAATATGACCCATCGCCGTTTTCAGTAATTGGCATATTTTCGGTATGAAACGTCGTAATTTGAAACTGAAAAGAGGTGCAGAGATTCAGAATTCGGATAAAAAATCACGCTCAGGAGTCAAATTTCCGACATTTCAGACATTTTGAAAACTGCAGGGGGGTTTGGGCAAAATATGACCCATCTCCGTATACAGTAATTGGCATATTTTCGGTATGAAACATCGTAATTTGAAACTGAAAATAGGTGCAGAGAGTCAGAATTCGCCTCAAAAATCACGCTCAGGAGACAAATTTCCGACATTACAGACATTTTGAAAACTGCAGGGGAGTTTAAGCAAAATATGACCCATCGCCGTTTTCAGTAATTAGAATATTTTCGGAATAAAAAGTCGTAATTTGAAACTGAAAATAGGTGCAGAGAGTCAGAATTCGGCTCAAAAATCACGCTCAGGAGTCAAATTTCAGACATTTCAGACATTTTGAAAACTGCAGGGGGGTTTGGGCAAAATATGACCCATCTCCGTTTACAGTAATTGGCATATTTTCGGTATGAAACGTCGTAATTTGAAACTGCAAATAGGTGCAGAGAGTCAGCATTCGGCTCAAAAATCACGCTCAGGAGTCAAATTTCTGACATTTCAGACATTTTGAAAACTGCAGGGGGGTTTGGGCAAAATATGACCCATCGCCGTTTTCAGTAATTGGCATATTTTCGGTATAAAAACTCGTAATTTGAAACTGAAAATAGGTGCAGAGAGTCAGAATTCGGATAAAAAATCACGCTCAGGAGTCAAATTTCCGACATTTCTGACATTTTGAAAACTGCAGGGGGGTTTGGGCAAAATATGACCCATCTCCGTTTACAGTAATTGGCATATTTTTGGTATGAAACGTCGTAATTTGAAACTGAAAATAGGTGCAGAGAGTCAGCATTCGGCTCAAAAATCACGCTCAGGAGTCAAATTTCTGACATTTCAGACATTTTGAAAACTGCAGGGGGGTTTGGGCAAAATATGACCCATCGTCGTTTTCAGTAATTGGCATATTTTCGGTATAAAAACTCGTAATTTGAAACTGAAAATAGGTGCAGAGAGTCAGAATTCGGATAAAAAATCACGCTCAGGAGTCAAATTTCCGACATTTCTGACATTTTGAAAACTGCAGGGGGGTTTGGGCAAAATATGACCCATCTCCGTTTACAGTAATTGGCATATTTTTGGTATGAAACGTCGTAATTTGAAACTGAAAATAGGTGCAGAGAGTCAGAATTCGGCTCAAAAATCACGCTCAGGAGTCAAATTTCAGACATTTCAGACATTTTAAAAACTGCAGGGGGGTTTGGGCAAAATATGACCCATAGCTGTTTTCTGTAATTGGCATATTTTCGGTATAAAAAGTCGTAATTTGAAACTGAAAATAGGTGCAGAGAGTGAGAATTGGGATAAAAAATCACGATCAGGGGTCAAATTTCCGACATTTCAGACATTTTGAAAACTGCAGGGGGGTTTGGGCAAAATATGACCCATCTCCGTTTACAGTAATTGGCATATTTTCGGTATGAAACGTCGTAATTTGAAACTGAAAATAGGTGCAGAGAGTCAGAATTCAGATAAAAAATCACGCTCAGGAGTCAAATTTCCGACATTTCAGACATTTTAAAAACTGCAGGGGGGTTTGGGCAAAATATGACCCATCGCCGTTTTAAGTAATTGGCATGTTTTCGGAATAAAAAGTCGTAATTTGAAACTGAAAATAGGTGCAGAGATTCAGAATTCGGACAAAAAATCACGCTCATTAGTCAATATTCCGACATTTCAGACATTTTGAAAACTGCAGGGGGGTGTTTGGGCAAAATATGATCCATCGCCGTTTACAGCAATTGGCATATTTTCGGTATGAAACGTCGTAATTTGAAACTGAAAATAGGTGATGAGAGTCAGAATTCGGCTCAAAAATCACGCTTAGGAGTCAAATTTCCGACATTTCAGACATTTTAAAAACTGCACTGGGGTTTGGGCAAAATATGACCCATCGCCGTTTTCAGTAATTGGCATATTTTCGGTATGAAACGTCGTAATTTGAAACTGAAAAAAGGTGCAGACAGTCAGAATTCGGCTCAAAAATCACGCTCAGGAGTCAAAATTCTGACATTTCAGACATTTTGAAAACTGTAGGGGGGTTTGGGCCAAATGTGACCCATCGCCATTTTCAGTAATTGGCATATTTTCGGTATAAAAAGTCGTAATTTTAAACTGAAAATTGGTGCAGAGACTCAGAATTCGGATAAAAAATCACGCTCAGGAGTCAAATTTCCGACATTTCAGACATTTTAAAAACTGCAGGGGGGTTTGGGCAAAATATGACCCATCTCCGTTTACAGTAATTGGCATATTTTTGGTATGAAACGTCGTAATTTGAAACTGAAAATAGGTGCAGAGAGTCAGAATTCGGCTCAAAAATCACGCTCAGGAGTCAAATTTCAGACATTTCAGACATTTTAAAAACTGCAGGGGGGTTTGGGCAAAATATGACCCATAGCTGTTTTCAGTAATTGGCATATTTTCGGTATAAAAAGTCGTAATTTGAAACTGAAAATAGGTGCAGAGAGTGAGAATTGGGATAAAAAATCACGATCAGGGGTCAAATTTCCGACATTTCAGACATTTTAAAAACTGCAGGGGGGTTTGGGCAAAATATGACCCATCTCCGTTTACAGTAATTGGCATATTTTCGGTAGAAACGTCGTAATTTGAAACTGAAAATAGGTGCAGTGAGTCAGAATTGGGATAAAAAAATCACGCTCAGGGGTCAAATTTCTGACATTTCAGACATATTGACAACTGCAGGGGGGTTTGGGCAAAATATGACCCATCGCCGTTTTAAGTAATTGGCATGTTTTCGGAATAAAAAGTCGTAATTTGAAACTGAAAATAGGTGCAGAGATTCAGAATTCGGACAAAAAATCACGCTCATTAGTCAATATTCCGACATTTCAGACATTTTGAAAACTGCAGGGGGGTGTTTGGGCAAAATATGATCCATCGCCGTTTACAGTAATTGGCATATTTTCGGTATGAAACGTCGTAATTTGAAACTGAAAAAAGGGGCAGACAGTCAGAATTCGGCTCAAAAATCACGCTCAGGAGTCAAATTTCTGACATTTCAGACATTTTGAAAACTGTAGGGGGGTTTGGGCCAAATATGACCCATCGCCATTTTCAGTAATTGGCATATTTTCGGTATAAAAAGTCGTAATTTTAAACTGAAAATTGGTGCAGAGAGTCAGAATTCGGATAAAAAATCACGCTCAGGAGTCAAATTTCCGACATTTCAGACATTTTAAAAACTGCGGGGGGGTTTGGGCAAAATATGACCTATCGCCGTTTACAGTAATTGGCATATTTTCGGTATGAAACGTCGTAATTTGAAACTGAAAATAGGTGCAGAAAGTCAGAATTCGGCTCAAAACTCACGCTCAAGAGTCAAATTTCCGACATTTCAGACATTTTAAAAACTGCAGGGGGGGGTTTGGGCAAAATATGACCCATCGCGTTTTCAGTAATTGGCATATTTTCGGTATGAAACGTCGTAATTTGAAACTGAAAATAGGTTCAGAGAGTCAGAATTCGGCTCAAAAATCATGCTCAGGAGTCAAATTTCCGACATTACAGACATTTTGAAAACTGCAGTGGAGTTTAAGCAAAATATGACCCATCGCTGTTTTCAGTAATTAGAATATTTTCGGAATAAAAAGTCGTAATTTGAAACTGAAAATAGGTGCAGAGAGTCAGAATTCGGCTCAAAATTCACGCTCAGGAGTCAAATTTCCGACATTTCAGACATTTTGAAAACTGCAGGGGGGTTTGGGCAAAATATGACCCATCTCCGTTTACAGTAATTGGCATATTTTCGGTATGAAACGTCGTAATTTGAAACTGAAAATAGGTGCAGAGAGTCAGCATTCGGCTCAAAAATCACGCTCAGGAGTCAAATTTCAGACATTTCAGACATTTTGAAAACTGCAGGGGGGTTTGTGTCAAAATATGACCCATCGCCGTTTTCAGTAATTGGCATATTTTCGGTATAAAAACTCGTAATTTGAAACTGAAAAAAGGTGCAGAGAGTCACAATTCGGATAAAAAATCACGCTCAGGAGTCAAATTTCCGACATTTCTGACATTTTGAAAACTGCAGGGGGGTTTGGGCAAAATATGACCCATCTCCGTATACAGTAATTGGCATATTTTTGGTATGAAACGTCGTAATTTGAAACTGAAAATAGGTGCAGAGAGTCAGAATTCGGCTCAAAAATCACGCTCAGGAGTCAAATTTCCGACATTTCAGACATTTTAAAAACTGCAGGGGGGTTTGGGCAAAATATGACCCATCGCCGTTTTAAGTAATTGGCATGTTTTCGGAATAAAAAGTCGTAATTTGAAACTGAAAATAGGTGCAGAGATTCAGAATTCGGACAAAAAATCACGCTCAGGAGTCAATATTCCGACATTTCAGACATTTTGAAAACTGCAGGGGGGTTTGGGCAAAATATGATCCATCGCCGTTTACAGTAATTGGCATATTTTTGGTATGAAACGTCGTAATTTGAAACTGAAAATAGGTGCAGAGAGTCAGAATTCGGCTCAAAAATCACGCTCAGGAGTCAAATTTCAGACATTTCAGACATTTTAAAAACTGCAGGGGGGTTTGGGCAAAATATGACCCTTAGCTGTTTTCAGTAATTGGCATATTTTCGGTATAAAAAGTCGTAATTTGAAACTGAAAATAGGTGCAGAGAGTCAGAATTGGGATAAAAAATCACGCTCAGGGTTCAAATTTCTGACACTTCAGACATATTGACAACTGCAGGGGGGTTTGGGCAAAATATGACCCATCTCCGTTTACAGTAATTGGCATATTTTCGGTATGAAACGTCGTAATTTGAAACTGAAAATAGGTGCAGAGATTCAGAATTCGGACAAAAAATCACGCTCAGGAGTCAATATTCCGACATTTCAGACATTTTGAAAACTGCAGGGGGTGTTTGGGCAAAATATGATCCATCGCCGTTTACAGTAATTGGCATATTTTCGGTATGAAACGTCGTAATTTGAAACTGAAAATAGGTGAAGAGAGTCAGAATTCGGCTCAAAAGTCACGCTCAGGAGTCAAATTTCTGACATTTCAGACATTTTAAAAACTGCACTGGGGTTTGGGCAAAATATGACCCATCGCCGTTTTCAGTAATTGGCATATTTTCGGTATGAAACGTCGTAATTTGAAACTGAAAAAAGGTGCAGAGAGTCAGAATTCGGACAAAAAAATCACGCCCAGGAGTCAATATTCCGACATTTCAGACATTTTGAAAACTGTAGGGGGGTTTGGGCCAAATATGACCCATCGCCATTTTCAGTAATTGGCATATTTTCGGTATAAAAAGTCGTAATTTTAAACTGAAAATTGGTGAAGAGAGTCAGAATTCGGCTCAAAACTCACGCTCAGGAGTCAAATTTCCGACATTTCAAACATTTTAAAAACTGCAGGGGGGGTTTGGGCAAAATATGACCCATCGCGTTTTCAGTAATTGGCATATTTTCGGTATGAAACGTCGTAATTTGAAACTGAAAATAGGTGCAGAGAGTCAGAATTCGGCTCAAATATCATGCTCAGGAGTCAAATTTCCGACATTACAGACATTTTGAAAACTGCAGTGGAGTTTAAGCAAAATATGACCCATCGCTGTTTTCAGTAATTAGAATATTTTCGGAATAAAAATTCGTAATTTGAAACTGAAAATAGGTGCAGAGAGTCAGAATTCGGCTCAAAATTCACGCTCAGGAGTCAAATTTCCGACATTTCAGACATTTTGAAAACTGCAGGGGGGTTTGGGCAAAATATGACCCATCGCCGTTTTCAGTAATTGGCATATTTTCGGTATAAAAACTCGTAATTTGAAACTGAAAATAGGTGCAGAGAGTCAGAATTTAGATAAAAAATCACGCTCAGGAGTCAAATTTCCGACATTTCAGACATTTTAAAAACTGCAGGGGGGTTTGGGCAAAATATGACCCATCGCCGTTTTAAGTAATTGGCATGTATTCGGAATAAAAAGTCGTAATTTGAAACTGAAAATAGGTGCAGAGAATCAGAATTCGGACAGAAAATCACGCTCAGGAGTCAATATTCCGACATTTCAGACATTTTGAAAACTGCAGGGGGGGTTTGGGCAAAATATGATCCATCGCCGTTTACAGTAATTGGCATATTTTCGGTATGAAACGTCGTAATTTGAAACTGAAAATAGGTGAAGAGAGTCAGAATTCGGCTCAAAAATCACGCTCAGGAGTCAAATTTCTGACATTTCAAACATTTTAAAAACTGCACTGGGGTTTGGGCAAAATATGACCCATCGCCGTTTTCAGTAATTGGCATATTTTCGGTATGAAACGTCGTAATTTGAAACTGAAAAAAGGTGCAGAGAGTCAGAATTCGGACAAAAAAATCACGCCCAGGAGTCAATATTCCGACATTTCAGACATTTTGAAAACTGCAGGGGGGTTTGGGCCAAATATGACCCATCGCCATTTTCAGTAATTGGCATATTTTCGGTATAAAAAGTCGTAATTTTAAACTGAAAATTGGTGCAGAGAGTCAGAATTCGGCTCAAAACTCACGCTCAGGAGTCAAATTTCCGACATTTCAAACATTTTAAAAACTGCAGGGGGGGTTTGGGCAAAATATGACCCATCGCGTTTTCAGTAATTGGCATATTTTCGGTATGAAACGTCGTAATTTGAAACTGAAAATAGGTGCAGAGAGTCAGAATTCGGCTCAAAAATCATGCTCAGGAGTCAAATTTCCGACATTACAGACATTTTGAAAACTGCAGTGGAGTTTAAGCAAAATATGACCCATCGCTGTTTTCAGTAATTAGAATATTTTCGGAATAAAAATTCGTAATTTGAAACTGAAAATAGGTGCAGAGAGTCAGAATTCGGCTCAAAATTCACGCTCAGGAGTCAAATTTCCGACATTTCAGACATTTTGAAAACTGCAGGGGGGTTTGGGCAAAATATGACCCATCGCCGTTTTCAGTAATTGGCATATTTTCGGTATAAAAACTCGTAATTTGAAACTGAAAATAGGTGCAGAGAGTCAGAATTGGGATAAAAAATCACGTTCAGGGGTCAAATTTCCGACATTTCAGACATTTTGAAAACTGCAGGGGGGTTTGGACAAAATATGACCCATCTCCGTTTACAGTAATTGGCATATTTTCGGTATGAAACGTCGTAATTTGAAACTGAAAATAGGTGCAGAGAGTCAGAATTTAGATAAAAAATCACGCTCAGGAGTCAAATTTCCGACATTTCAGACATTTTAAAAACTGCAGGGGGGTTTGGGCAAAATATGACCCATCGCCGTTTTAAGTAATTGGCATGTTTTCGGAATAAAAAGTCGTAATTTGGAACTGAAAATAGGTGCAGAGATTCAGAATTCGGACAAAAAATCACGCTCAGGAGTCAATATTCCGACATTTCAGACATTTTGAAAACTGCAGGGGGGGTTTGGGCAAAATATGATCCATCGCCGTTTACAGTAATTGGCATATTTTCGGTATGAAACTTCGTAATATGAAACTGAAAATAGGTGAAGAGAGTCAGAATTCGGCTCAAAAATCACGCTCAGGAGTCAAATTTCCGACATTTCAGACATTTTAAAAACTGCACTGGGGTTTGGGCAAAATATGACCCAACGTAGTTTTCAGTAATTGGCATATTTTCGGTATGAAACGTCGTAATTTCAAACTGAAAAAAGGTGCAGAGAGTCAGAAATCGGCTCAAAAATCACGCTCAGGAGTCAAATTTCTGACATTTCAGACATTTTGAAAACTGTAAGGGGGTTTGGGCCAAATATGACCCATCGCCATTTTCAGTAATTGGCATATTTTCGGTATAAAAAGTCGTAATTTTAAACTGAAAATTGGTGCAGAGAGTCAGAATTCGGATAAAAAATCACGCTCAGGAGTCAAATTTCCGACATTTCAGACGTTTTAAAAACTGCGGGGGGGGTTTGGGCAAAATATGACCTATCGCCGTTTACAGTAATTGGCATATTTTCGGTATGAAACGTCGTAATTTGAAACTGAAAATAGGTGCAGAGAGTCAGAATTCGGCTCAAAACTCACGCTCAGGAGTCAAATTTCCGACATTTCAGACATTTTAAAAACTGCAGGGGGGGATTGGGCAAAATATGACCCATCACGTTTTCAGTAATTGGCATATTTTCGGTATGAAACGTCGTAATTTGAAACTGAAAATAGGTGCAGAGAGTCAGAATTCGGCTCAAAAATCCTGCTCATGAGTCAAATTTCCGACATTACAGACATTTTGAAAACTGCAGGGGAGTTTAAGCAAAATATGACCCATCGCTGTTTTCAGTAATTAGAATATTTTCGGAATAAAAAGTCGTAATTTGAAACTGAAAATAGGTGCAGAGAGTCAGAATTCGGATAAAAAATCACGCTCAGAAGTCAAATTTCCGACATTTCAGACATTTTGAAAACTGCAGGGGGGTTTGGGCAAAATATGACCCATCTCCGTTTACAGTAATTGGCATATTTTCGGTATGAAACGTCGTAATTTGAAACTAAAAATAGGTGCAGAGAGTCAGAATTCGGCTCAAAAATCACGCTCAGGAGTCAAATTTCCGACATTTCAGACATTTTGAAAACTGCAGGGGGGTTTGGGCAAAATATGACCCATCGCCGTTTTCAGTAATTGGCATATTTTCGGAATAAAAAGTCGTAATTTGAGACTGAAAATAGGTGCAGAGTCAGAATTCGGATAAAAAATCACGCTCAGGAGTCAAATTTCCGACATTTCAGACATTTTGAAAACTGCAGGGGGGTTTGGGCAAAATATGACCCATCGCCGTTTTAAGTAATTGGCATATTTTCGGTTTAAAAATTCGTAATTTGAAACTGAAAATAGGTGCAGAGAGTCAGAATTCGGATAAAAAATCACGCTCAGGAGTCAAATTTCCAACATTTAAGACATTTTGAAAACTGCAGGGGGGTTTGGGTAAAATATGACCCATCACCGTTTACAGTAATTGGCATTTTTTCGGTATGAAACGTCGTAATTTGAAACTGAAAATTGGTGCAGAGAGTCAGAATTCGGCTCAAAACTCACGCTCAGGAGTCAAATTTCCGACATTTCAGACATTTTAAAAACTGCAGGGGGGGATTGGGCAAAATATGACCCATCACGTTTTCAGTAATTGGCATATTTTCGGTATGAAACGTCGTAATTTGAAACTGAAAATAGGTGCAGAGAGTCAGAATTCGGCTCAAAAATCCTGCTCATGAGTCAAATTTCCGACATTACAGACATTTTGAAAACTGCAGGGGAGTTTAAGCAAAATATGACCCATCGCTGTTTTCAGTAATTAGAATATTTTCGGAATAAAAAGTCGTAATTTGAAACTGAAAATAGGTGCAGAGAGTCAGAATTCGGATAAAAAATCACGCTCAGAAGTCAAATTTCCGACATTTCAGACATTTTGAAAACTGCAGGGGGGTTTGGGCAAAATATGACCCATCTCTGTTTACAGTAATTGGCATATTTTCGGTATGAAACGTCGTAATTTGAAACTAAAAATAGGTGCAGAGAGTCAGAATTCGGCTCAAAAATCACGCTCAGGAGTCAAATTTCCGACATTTCAGACATTTTGAAAACTGCAGGGGGGTTTGGGCAAAATATGACCCATCGCCGTTTTCAGTAATTGGCATATTTTCGGAATAAAAAGTCGTAATTTGAGACTGAAAATAGGTGCAGAGTCAGAATTCGGATAAAAAATCACGCTCAGGAGTCAAATTTCCGACATTTCAGACATTTTGAAAACTGCAGGGGGGTTTGGGCAAAATATGACCCATCGCCGTTTTAAGTAATTGGCATATTTTCGGTTTAAAAATTCGTAATTTGAAACTGAAAATAGGTGCAGAGAGTCAGAATTCGGATAAAAAATCACGCTCAGGAGTCAAATTTCCAACATTTAAGACATTTTGAAAACTGCAGGGGGGTTTGGGTAAAATATGACCCATCACCGTTTACAGTAATTGGCATTTTTTCGGTATGAAACGTCGTAATTTGAAACTGAAAATTGGTGAAGAGAGTCAGAATTCGGCTCAAAAATCACGCTCAGGAGTCAAATTTCCTACATTTCTGACATTTTAAAAACTGCAGGGGGGTTTGGGCAAAATATGACCCATCGCGTTTTCAGTAATTGGCATATTTTCGGTATGAAACGTCGTAATTTGAAACTGAAAATAGGTGCAGAGAGTCAGAATTCGGCTCAAAAATCATGCTCAGGAGTCAAATTTCCGACATTACAGACATTTTGAAAACTGCAGTGGAGTTTAAGCAAAATATGACCCATCGCTGTTTTCAGTAATTAGAATATTTTCGGAATAAAAAGTCGTAATTTGAAACTGAAAATAGGTGCAGAGAGTCAGAATTCGGCTCAAAATTCACGCTCAGGAGTCAAATTTCCGACATTTCAGACATTTTGAAAACTGCAGGGGGGTTTGGGCAAAATATGACCCATCGCCGTTTTCAGTAATTGGCATATTTTCGGTATAAAAACTCGTAATTTGAAACTGAAAATAGGTGCAGAGAGTCAGAATTGGGATAAAAATCACGTTCAGGGGTCAAATTTCCGACATTTCAGACATTTTGAAAACTGCAGGGGGGTTTGGGCAAAATATGACCCATCTCCGTTTACAGTAATTGGCATATTTTCGGTATGAAACGTCGTAATTTGAAACTGAAAATAGGTGCAGAGAGTCAGAATTTAGATAAAAAATCACGCTCAGGAGTCAAATTTCCGACATTTCAGACATTTTAAAAACTGCAGGGGGGTTTGGGCAAAATATGACCCATCGCCGTTTTAAGTAATTGGCATGTTTTCGGAATAAAAAGTCGTAATTTGAAACTGAAAATAGGTGCAGAGATTCAGAATTCGGACAAAAAATCACGCTCAGGAGTCAATATTCCGACATTTCAGACATTTTGAAAACTGCAGGGGGGGTTTGGGCAAAATATGATCCATCGCCGTTTACAGTAATTGGCATATTTTCGGTATGAAACGTCGTAATTTGAAACTGAAAATAGGTGCAGAGAGTCAGAATTCGGCTCAAAACTCACGCTCAGGAGTCAAATTTCCGACATTTCAGACATTTTAAAAACTGCAGGGGGGGATTGGGCAAAATATGACCCATCACGTTTTCAGTAATTGGCATATTTTCGGTATGAAACGTCGTAATTTGAAACTGAAAATAAGTGCAGAGAGTCAGAATTCGGCTCAAAAATCCTGCTCATGAGTCAAATTTCCGACATTACAGACATTTTGAAAACTGCAGGGGAGTTTAAGCAAAATATGACCCATCGCTGTTTTCAGTAATTAGAATATTTTCGGAATAAAAAGTCGTAATTTGAAACTGAAAATAGGTGCAGAGAGTCAGAATTCGGATAAAAAATCACGCTCAGAAGTCAAATTTCCGACATTTCAGACATTTTGAAAACTGCAGGGGGGTTTGGGCAAAATATGAGCCATCTCCGTTTACAGTAATTGGCATATTTTCGGTATGAAACGTCGTAATTTGAAACTAAAAATAGGTGCAGAGAGTCAGAATTCGGCTCAAAAATCACGCTCAGGAGTCAAATTTCCGACATTTCAGACATTTTGAAAACTGCAGGGGGGTTTGGGCAAAATATGACCCATCGCCGTTTTCAGTAATTGGCATATTTTCGGAATAAAAAGTCGTAATTTGAGACTGAAAATAGGTGCAGAGTCAGAATTCGGATAAAAAATCACGCTCAGGAGTCAAATTTCCGACATTTCAGACATTTTGAAAACTGCAGGGGGGTTTGGGCAAAATATGACCCATCGCCGTTTTAAGTAATTGGCATATTTTCGGTTTAAAAATTCGTAATTTGAAACTGAAAATAGGTGCAGAGAGTCAGAATTCGGATAAAAAATCACGCTCAGGAGTCAAATTTCCAACATTTAAGACATTTTGAAAACTGCAGGGGGGTTTGGGTAAAATATGACCCATCACCGTTTACAGTAATTGGCATTTTTTCGGTATGAAACGTCGTAATTTGAAACTGAAAATTGGTGAAGAGAGTCAGAATTCGGATAAAAAATCACGCTCAGGAGTCAAATTTCCGACATTTTAAAAACTGCGGGGGGGGGGGGGGGTTTGGGCAAAATATGACCTATCGCCGTTTACAGTAATTGGCATATTTTCGATATGAAACGTCGTAATTTGAAACTGAAAATAGGTGCAGAGCGTCAGAATTCGGCTTAAAACTCACGCTCACGAGTCAAATTTTCGACATTTCAAACATTTTAAAAACTGCAGGGGGGTTTGGGCAAAATATGACCCATCGCGTTTTCAGTAATTGGCATATTTTCGGTATGAAACGTCGTAATTTGAAACTGAAAAAAGGTGCAGAGAGTCAGAATTCGGCTCAAAAATCATGCTCAGGAGTCAAATTTCCGACATTACAGACATTTTGAAAACTGCAGTGGAGTTTAAGCAAAATATGACCCATCGCTGTTTTCAGTAATTAGAATATTTTCGGAATAAAAAGTCGTAATTTGAAACTGAAAATAGGTGAAGAGAGTCAGAATTCGGCTCAAAATTCACGCTCAGGAGTCAAATTTCCGACATTTCAGACATTTTGAAAACTGCAGGGGGGTTTGGGCAAAATATGACCCATCTCCGTTTACAGTAATTGGCATATTTTCGGTATGAAACGTCGTAATTTGAAACTGAAAATAGGTGCAGAGAGTCAGCATTCGGCTCAAAAATCACGCCCAGGAGTCAAATTTCAGACATTTTGAAAACTGCAGGGGGGTTTGGGCAAAATATGACCCATCGCTGTTTTCAGTAATTGGCATATTTTCGGTATAAAAACTCGTAATTTGAAACTGAAAATAGGTGCAGAGATTCAGAATTCGGCTCAAAACTCACGCTCAGGAGTCAAATTTCCGACATTTCAGACATTTTAAAAACTGCAGGGGGGGTTTGGGCAAAATATGACCCATCGCGTTTTCAGTAATTGGCATATTTTCGGTATGAAACGTCGTAATTTGAAACTGAAAATAGGTGCAGAGAGTCAGAATTAGGATAAAAAATCACGCTCAGGGGTCAAATTTCCGACATTTCAGACATTTTGAAAACTGCAGGGGGGTTTGGGTAAAATATGACCCATCTCCGTTTACAGTAATTGGCATATTTTCGGTATGAAACGTCGTAATTTGAAACTGAAAATAGGTGCAGAGAGTCAGAATTCAGATAAAAAATCATGCTCAGGAGTCAAATTTCCGACATTTCAGACATTTTAAAAACTGCAGGGGGGTTTGGGCAAAATATGACCCATCGCCGTTTTACGTAATTGGCATGTTTTCGGAATAAAAAGTCGTAATTTGAAACTGAAAATAGGTGCAGAGATTCAGAATTCGGACAAAAAATCACGCTCATTAGTCAAAATTCCGACATTTCAGACATTTTGAAAACTGCAAGGGGGGTTTGGGCAAAATATGATCCATCGCCGTTTACAGTAATTGGCATATTTTCGGTATGAAACGTCGTAATTTGAAACTGAAAATAGGTGAAGAGAGTCAGAATTCGGCTCAAAAATCACGCTCAGGAGTCAAATTTCCGACATTTCAGACATTTTTGAAACTGCACTGGGGTTTGGGCAAAATATGACCCATCGCCGTTTTCAGTAATTGGCATATTTTCGGTAAGAAACGTCGTAATTTGAAACTGAAAAAAGGTGCAGAGAGTCAGAATTCGGCTCAAAAATCACGCTCAGGAGTCAAATTTCCGACATTTCAGACATTTTAAAAACTTAGGGGGGGGGGGGTTGGGCAAAATATGGCCTATCGCCGTTTACAGTAATTGGCATATTTTCGGTATGAAACGTCGTAATTTGAAACTGAAAATAGGTGCAGAGATTCAGAATTCGGCTCAAAACTCACGCTCAGGAGTCAAATTTCCGACATTTTAGACATTTTAAAAACTGCAGGGGGGGTTTGGGCAAAATATGACCCATCGCGTTTTCAGTAATTGGCATATTTTCGGTATGAAACGTCGTAATTTGGAACTGAAAATAGGTGCAGAGAGTCAGAATTCGGCTCAAAAATCACGCTCAGGAGTCAAATTTCCGACATTACAGACATTTTGAAAACTGCATGGGAGTTTAAGCAAAATATGACCCACGCCGTTTTCAGTAATTAGAATATTTTCGGAATAAAAAGTCGTAATTTGAAACTGAAAATAGGTGCAGAGAGTCAGAATTAGGATAAAAAATCACGCTCAGGGGTCAAATTTCCGACATTTCAGACATTTTGAAAACTGCAGGGGGGTTTGGGTAAAATATGACCCATCTCCGTTTACAGTAATTGGCATATTTTCGGTATGAAACGTCGTAATTTGAAACTGAAAATAGGTGCAGAGAGTCAGAATTCAGATAAAAAATCACGCTCAGGAGTCAAATTTCCGACATTTCAGACATTTTAAAAACTGCAGGGGGGTTTGGGCAAAATATGACCCATCGCCGTTTTACGTAATTGGCATGTTTTTGGAATAAAAAGTCGTAATTTGAAACTGAAAATAGGTGCAGAGATTCAGAATTCGGACAAAAAATCACGCTCATTAGTCAAAATTCCGACATTTCAGACATTTTGAAAACTGCAAGGGGGGTTTGGGCAAAATATGATCCATCGCCGTTTACAGTAATTGGCATATTTTCGGTATGAAACGTCGTAATTTGAAACTGAAAATAGGTGAAGAGAGTCAGAATTCGGCTCAAAAATCACGCTCAGGAGTCAAATTTCCGACATTTCAGACATTTTAGAAACTGCACTGGGGTTTGGGCAAAATATGACCCATCGCCGTTTTCAGTAATTGGCATATTTTCGGTAAGAAACGTCGTAATTTGAAACTGAAAAAAGGTGCAGAGAGTCAGAATTCGGCTCAAAAATCACGCTCAGGAGTCAAATTTCCGACATTTCAGACATTTTAAAAACTGCGGGGGGGGGGGGGGTCTGGGCAAAATATGACCTATCGCCGTTTACAGTAATTGGCATATTTTCGGTATGAAACGTCGTAATTTGAAACTGAAAATAGGTGCAGAGAGTCAGAATTCGGCTCAAAACTCACGCTCAGGAGCCAAATTTCCGACATTTCAGACATTTTAAAAACTGCAGGGGTGGTTTGGGCAAAATATGACCCATCGCGTTTTCAGTAATTGGCATATTTTCGGTATGAAACTTCGTAATTTGAAACTGAAAATAGGTGCAGAGAGTCAGAGTTCGGCTCAAAAATCATGCTCAGGAGTCAAATTTCCGACATTACAGACATTTTGAAAACTGCAGTGGAGTTTAAGCAAAATATGACCCATCGCTGTTTTCAGTAATTAGAATATTTTCGGAATAAAAAGTCGTAATTTGAAACTGAAAATAGGTGCAGAGAGTCAGAATTCGGCTCAAAATTCACGCTCAGGAGTCAAATTTCCGACATTTCAGACATTTTGAAAACTGCAGGGGGGTTTGGGCAAAATATGACCCATCTCCGTTTACAGTAATTGGCATATTTTCGGTATGAAACGTCGTAATTTGAAACTGAAAATAGGTGTAGAGAGTCAGCATTCGGCTCAAAAATCACGCTCAGGAGTCAAATTTCAGACATTTCAGACATTTTGAAAACTGCAGGGGGGTTTGGGCAAAATATGACCCATCGCCGTTTTCAGTAATTGGCATATTTTCGGTATAAAAACTCGTAATTTGAAACTGAAAATAGGTGCAGAGAGTCAGAATTCGGATAAAAAATCACGCTCAGGAGTCAAATTTCCGACATTTCTGACATTTTGAAAACTGCAGGGGGGTTTGGGCAAAATATGACCCATCTCCGTATACAGTAATTGGCATATTTTCGGTATGAAACGTCGTAATTTGAAACTGAAAATAGGTGCAGAGAGTCAGAATTCGGCTCAAAAATCACGCTCAGGAGTCAAATTTCAGACATTTCAGACATTTTAAAAACTGCAGGGGGGTTTGGGCAAAATATGACCCATAGCTGTTTTCAGTAATTGGCATATTTTCGGTATAAAAAGTCGTGATTTGAAACTGAAAATAGGTGCAGAGAGTCAGAATTGGGATAAAAAATCACGCTCAGGGGTCAAATTTCCGACATTTCAGACATTTTGAAAACTGCAGGGGGGTTTGGACAAAATATGACCCATCTCCGTTTACAGTAATTGGCATATTTTCGGTATGAAACGTCGTAATTTGAAACTGAAAATAGGTGCAGAGAGTCAGAATTCAGATAAAAAATCACGCTCAGGAGTCAAATATCCGACATTTCAGACATTTTAAAAACTGCAGGGGGGTTTGGGCAAAATATGACCCATCGCCGTTTTAAGTAATTGGCATGTTTTCGGAATAAAAAGTCGTAATTTGAAACTGAAAATAGGTGTAGAGATTCAGAATTCGGCTCAAAACTCACGCTCAGGAGTCAAATTTCCGACATTTCAGACATTTTAAAAACTGAAGGGGGGGTTTGGGCAAAATATGACCCATCGCGTTTGCAGTAATTGGCATATTTTCGGTATGAAACGTCGTAATTTGGAACTGAAAATAGGTGCAGAGAGTCAGAATTCGGCTCAAAAATCACGCTCAGGAGTCAAATTTCCGACATTACAGACATTTTGAAAACTGCATGGGAGTTTAAGCAAAATATGACCCATCGCCGTTTTCAGTAATTAGAATATTTTCGGAATAAAAAGTCGTAATTTGAAACTGAAAATAGGTGCAGAGAGTCAGAATTCGGCTCAAAAATCACGCTCAGGAGTCAAATTTCAGACATTTCAGACATTTTGAAAACTGCAGGGGGGTTTGGGCAAAATATGACCCATCGCCGTTTTCAGTAATTGGCATATTTTCGGTATAAAAAGTCGTAATTTGAAACTGAAAATAGGTGCAGAGAGTCAGAATTCGACTCAAAAATCACGCTAAGGAGTCAAATTTCCGACATTGCAGACATTTTGAAAACTGCAGGGGTGTTTAAGCAAAATATGACCCATCGCCGTTTTCAGTAATTAGAATATTTTCGGAATAAAAAGTCGTAATTTGAAACTGAAAATAGGTGCAGAGAGTCAGAATTCGGATAAAAAATCACGCTCAGGAGTCAAATTTCCGACATTTCAGACATTTTGAAAACTGCAGGGGGGTTTGGGCAAAATATGACCCATTTCCGTATAGAGTAATTGGCATATTTTCGGTATGAAACATCGTAATTTGAAACTGAAAATAGGTGCAGAGAGTCAGAATTCACCTCAAAAATCACGCTCAGGAGCCAAATTTCCGACATTACAGACATTTTGAAAACTGCAGGGGAGTTTAAGCAAAATATGACCCATCGCCGTTTTCAGTAATTAGAATATTTTCGGAATAAAAAGTCGTAATTTGAAACTGAAAATAGGTGCAGAGAGTCAGAATTCGGCTCAAAAATCACGCTCAGGAGTCAAATTTCAGACATTTCAGACATTTTGAAAACTGCAGGGGGGTTTGGGCAAAATATGACCCATCGCCGTTTTTAGTAATTGGCATATTTTCGGTATAAAAACTCGTAATTTGAAACTGAAAATAGGTGCAGAGAGTCAGAATTCGGATAAAAAATCACGCTCAGGAGTCAAATTTCCGACATTTCTGACATTTTGAAAACTGCAGGGGGGTTTGGGCAAAATATGACCAATCTCCGTATACAGTAATTGGCATATTTTTGGTATGAAACTTCGTAATTTGAGACTGAAAATAGGTGCAGAGAGTCAGAATTCGGCTCAAAAATCACGCTCAGGAGTCAAATTTCAGACATTTCAGACATTTTAAAAACTGCAGGGGGGTTTGGGCAAAATATGACCCATAGCTGTTTTCTGTAATTGGCATATTTTCGGTATAAAAAGTCGTAATTTGAAACTGAAAATAGGTGCAGAGAGTCAGAATTAGGATAAAAAATCACGCTCAGGGGTCAAATTTCCGACATTTCAGACATTTTCAAAACTGAAGGGGGGTTTGGGTAAAATATGACCCATCTCCGTTTACAGTAATTGGCATATTTTCGGTATGAAACGTCGTAATTTGAAACTGAAAATAGGTGCAGAGAGTCAGAATTCAGATAAAAAATCACGCTCAGGAGTCAAATTTCCGACATTTCAGACATTTTAAAAACTGCAGGGGGGTTTGGGCAAAATATGACCCATCGCCGTTTTACGTAATTGGCATGTTTTCGGAATAAAAAGTCGTAATTTGAAACTGAAAATAGGTGCAGAGATTCAGAATTCGGACAAAAAATCACGCTCATTAGTCAAAATTCCGACATTTCAGACATTTTGAAAACTGCAAGGGGGGTTTGGGCAAAATATGATCCATCGCCGTTTACAGTAATTGGCATATTTTCGGTATGAAACGTCGTAATTTGAAACTGAAAATAGGTGAAGAGAGTCAGAATTCGGCTCAAAAATCACGCTCAGGAGTCAAATTTCCGACATTTCAGACATTTTAGAAACTGCACTGGGGTTTGGGCAAAATATGACCCATCGCCGTTTTCAGTAATTGGCATATTTTCGGTAAGAAACGTCGTAATTTGAAACTGAAAAAAGGTGCAGAGAGTCAGAATTCGGCTCAAAAATCACGCTCAGGAGTCAAATTTCCGACATTTCAGACATTTTAAAAACTGCGGGGGGGGGGGGGTTTGGGCAAAATATGACCTATCGCCGTTTACAGTAATTGGCATATTTTCGGTATGAAACGTCGTAATTTGAAACTGAAAATAGGTGCAGAGAGTCAGAGTTCGGCTCAAAAATCATGCTCAGGAGTCAAATTTCCGACATTACAGACATTTTGAAAACTGCAGTGGAGTTTAAGCAAAATATGACCCATCGCTGTTTTCAGTAATTAGAATATTTTCGGAATAAAAAGTCGTAATTTGAAACTGAAAATAGGTGCAGAGAGTCAGAATTCGGCTCAAAATTCACGCTCCGGAGTCAAATTTCCGACATTTCAGACATTTTGAAAACTGCAGGGGGGTTTGGGCAAAATATGACCCATCTCCGTTTACAGTAATTGGCCTATTTTCGGTATGAAACGTCGTAATTTGAAACTGAAAATAGGTGCAGAGAGTCAGCATTCGGCTCAAAAATCACGCTCAGGAGTCAAATTTCAGACATTTCAGACATTTTGAAAACTGCAGGGGGGTTTAGGCAAAATATGACCCATCGCCGTTTTCAGTAATTGGCATATTTTCGGTATAAAAACTCGTAATTTGAAACTGAAAATAGGTGCAGAGAGTCAGAATTCGGATTTAAAAATCACGCTCAGGAGTCAAATTTCCGACATTGCTGACATTTTGAAAACTGCAGGGGGGTTTGGGCAAAATATGACCCATCTCCGTATACAGTAATTGGCATATTTTTGGTATGAAACGTCGTAATTTGAAACTGAAAATAGGTGCAGAGAGTCAGAATTCGGCTCAAAAATCACGCTCAGGAGTCAAATTTCAGACATTTCAGACATTTTAAAAACTGCAGGGGGGTTTGGGCAAAATATGACCCATAGCTGTTTTCAGTAATTGGCATATTTTCGGTATAAAAAGTCGTAATTTGAAACTGAAAATAGGTGCAGAGAGTCAGAATTGGGATAAAAAATCACGCTCAGGGGTCAAATTTCCGACATTTCAGACATTTTGAAAACTGCAGGGGGGTTTGGGCAAAATATGACCCATCGCCGTTTTCAGTAATTGGCATATTTTCGGTATGAAACGTCGTAATTTGAAACTGAAAAAAGGTGCAGAGAGTCAGAATTCGGCTCAAAAATCACGCTCAGGAGTCAAATTTCTGACATTTCAGACATTTTGAAAACTGTAGGGGGGTTTGGGCCAAATATGACCCATCGCCATTTTCAGTAATTGGCATATTTTCGGTATAAAAAGTTGTAATTTTAAACTGAAAATTGGTGCAGAGAGTCAGAATTCGGATAAAAAATCACGCTCAGGAGTCAAATTTCCGACATTTCAGACATTTTAAAAACTGCGGGGGGGTTTGGGCAAAATATGACCTATCGCCGTTTACAGTAATTGGCATATTTTCGGTATGAAACGTCGTAATTTGAAACTGAAAATAGGTGCAGAGAGTCAGAATTCGGCTCAAAAATCACGCTCAGGAGTCAAATTTCAGACATTTCAGACATTTTAAAAACTGCAGGGGGGCTTGGGCAAAATATGACCCATAGCTGTTTTCAGTAATTGGCATATTTTCGGTATAAAAAGTCGTAATTTGAAACTGAAAATAGGTGCAGAGAGTCAGAATTGGGATAAAAAATTACGCTCAGGGGTCAAATTTCAGACATTTCAGACATTTTGAAAACTGCAGGGGGGTTTGGACAAAATATGACCCATCTCCGTTTACAGTAATTGGCATATTTTCGGTATGAAACGTCGTAATTTGAAACTGAAAATAGGTGCAGAGAGTCAGAATTCAGATAAAAAATCACGCTCAGGAGTCAAATTTCCGACATTTCAGACATTTTAAAAACTGCAGGGGGGTTTGGGCAAAATATGACCCATCGCCGTTTTAAGTAATTGGCATGTTTTCGGAATAAAAAGTCGTAATTTGAAACTGAAAATAGGTGCAGAGATTCAGAATTCGGACAAAAAATCACGCTCAGGAGTCAATATTCCGACATTTCAGACATTTTGAAAACTGCAGGGGGTTTGGTTTGGGCAAAATATGATCCATCGCCGTTTACAGTAATTGGCATTTTTTCGGTATGAAACGTCGTAATTTGAAACTGAAAATAGGTGCAGAGAGTCAGAATTCGGCTCAAAATTCACGCTCAGGAGTCAAATTTCCCGACATTTCAGACATTTTGAAAACTGCAGGGGGGTTTGGGCAAAATATGACCCATCTCCGTTTACAGTAATTGGCCTATATTCGGTATGAAACGTCGTAATTTGAAACTGAAAATAGGTGCAGAGAGTCAGCATTCGGCTCAAAAATCACGCTCAGGAGTCAAATTTCAGACATTTCAGACATTTTGAAAACTGCAGGGGGGTTTAGGCAAAATATGACCCATCGCCGTTTTCAGTAATTGGCATATTTTCGGTATAAAAATTCGTAATTTGAAACTGAAAAAAGGTGCAGAGAGTCAGAATTCGGCTCAAAAATCACGCTCAGGAGTCAAATTTCTGACATTTCAGACATTTTGAAAACTGTAGGGGGGTTTGGGCCAAATATGACCCATCGCCATTTTCAGTAATTCGCATATTTTCGGTATAAAAAGTCGTAATTTTAAACTGAAAATTGGTGCAGAGAGTCAGAATTCGGATAAAAAATCACGCTCAGGAGTCAAATTTCCGACATTTCAGACATTTTAAAAACTGCGGGGGGGGTTTGGGCAAAATATGACCTATCGCCGTTTACAGTAATTGGCATATTTTCGGTATGAAACGTCATAATTTGAAACTGAAAATAGGTGCAGAGAGTCAGAATTTGGCTCAAAACTCACGCTCAGGAGTCAAATTTCCGACATTTCATACATTTTAAAAAGTGCAGGGGGGGTTTGGGCAAAGTATGACCCATCGCGTTTTCAGTAATTGGCATATTTTCGGTATGAAACGTCGTAATTTGAAACTGAAAAAAGGTGCAGAGAGTCAGAATTCGGCTCAAAAATCATGCTCAGGAGTCAAATTTCCGACATTACAGACATTTTGAAAACTGCAGTGGAGTTTAAGCAAAATATGACCCATCGCTGTTTTCAGTAATTAGAATATTTTCGGAATAAAAAGTCGTAATTTGAAACTGAAAATAGGTGCAGAGAGTCAGAATTCGGCTGAAAATTCACGCTCAGGAGTCAAATTTCCGACATTTCAGACATTTTGAAAACTGCAGGGGGGTTTAGGCAAAATATGACCCATCGCCGTTTACAGTAATTGGCATATTTTCGGTATGAAACGTCGTAATTTGAAACTGAAAATAGGTGAAGAGAATCAGAATTCGGCTCAAAAATCACGCTCAGGAGTCAAATTTCTGACATTTCAGACATTTTAAAAACTGCACTGGGGTTTGGGCAAAATATGACCCATCGCCGTTTTCAGTAATTGGCATATTTTCAGTATGAAACGTCGTAATTTGAAACTGAAAAAAGGTGCAGAGAGTCAGAATTCGGCTCAAAAATCACGCTCAGGAGTCAAATTTCTGACATTTCAGACATTTTGAAAACTGCAGGGGGGTTTGGGCCAAATATGACCCTTCGCCATTTTCAGTAATTGACATATTTTCGGTATAAAAAGTCGTAATTTTAAACTGAAAATTGGTGCAGAGAGTCAGCATTCGGATAAAAAATCACGCTCAGGAGTCAAATTTCCGACATTTCAGACATTTTAAAAACTGCGAGGGAATTTGGGCAAAATATGACCTATCGCCGTTTACAGTAATTGGCATATTTTCGGTATGAAACGTCGTAATTTGAAACTGAAAATAGGTGCAGAGAGTCAGAATTCGGCTTAAAACTCACGCTCAGGAGTCAAATTTCCGACATTTCATACAAATTGAAAACTGCAGGGGGGGTTTGGGCAAAATATGACCCATCGCGTTTTCAGTAATTGGCATATTTTCGGTATGAAACATCGTAATTTGAAGCTGAAAAAAGGTGCAGAGAGTCAGAATTCGGCTCAAAAATCATGCTCAGGAGTCAAATTTCCGACATTACAGACATTATGAAAACTGCAGTGGAGTTTAAGCAAAATATGACCCATCGCTGTTTTCAGTAATTAGAATATTTTCGGAATAAAAAGTCGTAATTTGAAACTGAAAATAGGTGCAGAGAGTCAGAATTCGGCTCAAAATTCACGCTCAGGAGTCAAATTTCAGATATTTCAGACATTTTGAAAACTGCAGGGGGGTTTGGGCAAAATATGACCCATCTCCGTTTCAGTAATTGGCATATTTTCGGTATGAAACGTCGTAATTTGAAACTGAAAATAGGTGCAGAGAGTCAGAATTCGGCTCAAAAATCACGCTCAGGAGTCAAATTTCAGACATTTCAGACATTTTGAAAACTGCAGGGGGGTTTAGGCAAAATATGACCCATCGCCGTTTTCAGTAATTGGCATATTTTCGGTATAAAAACTCGTAATTTGAAACTGAAAATTGGTGCAGAGAGTCAGAATTCGGATAAAAAATCACGCTCAGGAGTCAAATTTCCGACATTTCTGACATTTTGAAAACTGCAGGGGGGTTTGGGCAAAATATGACCCATCTCCGTATACAGTAATTGGCATATTTTTGGTATGAAACGTCGTAATTTGAAACTGAAAATAGGTGCAGAGAGTCAGAATTCGGCTCAAAAATCACGCTCAGGAGTCAAATTTCAGACATTTCAGACATTTTAAAAACTGCAGGGGGGTTTGGGCAAAATATGACCCATAGCTGTTTTCAGTAATTGGCATATTTTCGGTATAAAAAGTCGTAATTTGAAACTGAAAATAGGTGCAGAGAGTCAGAATTGGGATAAAAAATCACGCTCAGGGGTCTAATTTCCGACATTTCAGACATTTTGAAAACTGCAGGGGGGTTCGGGCAAAATATGACCCATCGCCGTTTTCAGTAATTGGCATATTTTCGGTATGAAATGTCGTAATTTGAAACTGAAAAAAGGTGCAGAGAGTCAGAATTCGGGTCAAAAATCACGCTCAGGAGTCAAATTTCTGACATTTCAGACATTTTGAAAACTGTAGGGGGGTTTGGGCCAAATATGACCCATCGCCATTTTCAGTAATTGGCATATTTTCGGTATAAAAAGTCGTAATTTTAAACTAAAAATAGGTGCAGAGAGTCAGAATTCGGATAAAAAATCACGCTCAGGAGTCAAATTTCCGACATTTCAGACATTTTAAAAACTGAGGGGGGGTTTGGGCAAAATATGACCTATCGCCGTTTACAGTAATTGGCATATTTTCGGTATGAAACGTCGTAATTTGAAACTGAAAATAGGTGCAGAGAGTCAGAATTCGGCTCAAAACTCACGCTCAGGAGTCAAATTTCCGACATTTCAAACATTTTAAAAACTGCAGGGGGGTTTGGGCAAAATATGACCCATCGCGTTTTCAGTAATTGGCATATTTTCGGTATGAAACGTCGTAATTTGAAACTGAAAAAAGGTGCAGAGAGTCAGAATTCGGCTCAAAAATCATGCTCAGGAGTCAAATTTCCGACATTACAGACATTTTGAAAACTGCAGTGGAGTTTAAGCAAAATATGACCCATCGCTGTTTTCAGTAATTAGAATATTTTCGGAATAAAAAGTCGTAATTTGAAACTGAAAATAGGTGCAGAGAGTCTGAATTCGGCTCAAAATTCACGCTCAGGAGTCAAATTTCCGACATTTCATACATTTTGAAAACTGCAGGGGGGTTTGGGCAAAATATGACCCATCTCCGTTTACTGTAATTGGCATATTTTCGGTATGAAACGTCGTAATTTGAAACTGAAAATAGGTGCAGAGAGTCAGCATTCGGCTCAAAATTCACGCTCAGGAGTCAAATTTCAGACATTTCAGACATTTTGAAAACTGCAGGGGGGTTTGGGCAAAATATGACCCATCGCCGTTTTCAGTAATTGGCATATTTTCGGTATAAAAACTCGTAATTTGAAACTGAAAATAGGTGCAGAGAGTCAGAATTCGGATAAAAAATCACGCTCAGGAGTCAAATTTCCGACATTTCTGACATTTTGAAAACTGCAGGGGGGTTTGGGCAAAATATGACCCATCTCCGTATACAGTAATTGGCATATTTTTGGTATGAGACGTCGTAATTTGAAACTGAAAATAGGTGCAGAGAGTCAGAATTCGGCTCAAAAATCACGCTCAGGAGTCAAATTTCAGACATTTCAGACATTTTAAAAACTGCAGGGGGGTTTGGGCAAAATATGACCCATAGCTGTTTTCAGTAATTGGCATATTTTCGGTATAAAAAGTCGTAATTTGAAACTGAAAATAGGTGCAGAGAGTCAGAATTGGGATAAAAAATCACTCTCAGGGGTCAAATTTCCGACATTTCAGACATTTTGAAAACTGCAGGGGGGTTTGGACAAAATATGACCCATCTCCGTTTACAGTAATTGGCATATTTTCGGTATGAAACGTCGTAATTTGAAACTGAAAATAGGTGCAGAGAGTCAGAATTCAGATAAAAAATCACGCTCAGGAGTCAAATTTCCGACATTTCAGACATTTTAAAAACTGCAGGGGGGTTTGGGCAAAATATGACCCATCGCCGTTTTAAGTAATTGGCATGTTTTCGGAATAAAAAGTCGTAATTTGAAACTGAAAATAGGTGCAGAGATTCAGAATTCAGACAAAAAATCACGCTCAGGAGTCAATATTCCGACATTTCAGACATTTTGAAAACTGCAGGGGGGGGGGGGTTTGGGCAAAATATGATCCATCGCCGTTTACAGTAATTGGCATATTTTCGGTATGAAACGTCGTAATTTGAAACTGAAAATAGGTGCAGAGAGTCAGAATTCGGCTCAAAAATCACGCTCTGGAGTCAAATTTCCGACATTACAGACATTTTGAAAACTGCAGGGGAGTTTAAGCAAAATATGACCCATCGCCGTTTTCAGTAATTAGAATATTTTCGGAATAAAAAGTCGTAATTTGAAACTGAAAATAGGTGCAGAGAGTCAGAATTCGGCTGAAAAATCACGCTCAGGAGTCAAATTTCCGATATTTAAGACATTTTAAAAACTGCAGGGGGGTTTGGGCAAAATATGACCTATCGCCGTTTACAGTAATTGGCATATTTTCGGTATGAAACGTCGTAATTTGAAACTGAAAATAGGTGCAGAGAGTCAGAATTCGGCTCAAAAATCACGCTCAGGAGTCAAATTTCCGACATTTCAGACGTTTTTAAAACTGCAGGGGGGTTTAGGCAAAATATGACCTATCGCCGTTTGCAGTAATTGGCATATTTTCGGTATGAAACTTCGTAATTTGAAACTAAAAATAGGTGCAGAGAGTCAGAATTCGGCTCAAAACTCACGCTCAGAAGTCAAATTTCCGACATTTCAGACATTTTAAAAACTGCAGGGGGGGTTTGGGCAAAATATGACCCATCGCGTTTTCAGTAATTGGCATATTTTCGGTATGAAACGTCGTAATTTGAAACTGAAAATAGGTGCAGAGAGTCAGAATTCGGCTCAAAAATCACGCTCAGGAGTCAAATTTCCGACATTACAGACATTTTGAAAACTGCAGGGGAGTTTAAGCAAAATATGACCCATCGCCGTTTTCAGTAATTAGAATATTTTCGGAATAAAAAGTCGTAATTTGAAACTGAAAATAGGTGCAGAGAGTCAGAATTCGGCTCAAAAATCACGCTCAGGAGTCAAATTTCAGACATTTCAGACATTTTGAAAACTGCAGGGGGGTTTGGGCAAAATATGACCCATCGCCGTTTTCAGTAATTGGCATATTTTCGGTATAAAAACTCGGAATTTAAATCTGAAAATAGCTGCAGAGAGTCAGAATTCAGATAAAAAATCACGCTCAGGAGTCAAATTTCCGACATTTCTGACATTTTGAAAATTGCAGGGGGGTTTGGGCAAAATATGACCCATCTCCGTATACAGTAATTGGCATATTTTTGGTATGAAACGTCGTAATTTGAAACTGAAAATAGGTGCAGAGAGTCAGAATTCGGCTCAAAAATCACGCTCAGGAGTCAAATTTCAGACATTTCAGACATTTTAAAAACTGCAGGGGGGTTTGGGCAAAATATGACCCATCTCCGTTTACAGTAATTGGCATATTTTCGGTATGAAACGTCGTAATTTGAAACTGAAAATAGGTGCAGAGAGTCAGAATTCGGATAAAAAATCACGCTCAGGAGTCAAATTTCAGACATTTCAGACATTTTGAAAACTGCAGGGGGGTTTGAGCAAAATATGACCCATAGCCGTTTTCAGTAATTGGCATATTTTCGGTATAAAAAGTCGTAATTTGAAACTGAAAATAGGCGCAGAGAGTCAGAATTGGGATAAAAAATCATGCTCAGGGGTCAAATTTCCGACATTTCAGACATTTTGAAAACTGCAGGGGAGTTTAAGCAAAATATGACCCATCGCCGTTTTCAGTAATTAGAATATTTTCGGAATAAAAAGTCGTAATTTGAAACTGGAAATAGGTGCAGAGAGTCAGAATTCGGCTCAAAAATCACGCTCAGGAGTCAAATTTCAGACATTTCAGACATTTTGAAAACTGCAGGGGGGTTTGGGCAAAATATGACCCATCGCCGTTTTCAGTAATTGGCATATTTTCGGTATAAAAACTCGTAATTTGAAACTGAAAATAGGTGCAGAGAGTCAGAATTCGGATAAAAAATCACGCTCAGGAGTCAAATTTCCGACATTTCTGACATTTTGAAAACTGCAGGGGGGTTTGGGCAAAATATGACCCATCTCCGTATACAGTAATTGGCATATTTTTGGTATGAAACGTCGTAATTTGAAACTGAAAATAGGTGCAGAGAGTCAGAATTCGGCTGAAAAATCACGCTCAGGAGTCAAATTTCCGATATTTAAGACATTTTAAAAACTGCAGGGGGGTTTGGGCAAAATATGACCTATCGCCGTTTACAGTAATTGGCATATTTTCGGTATGAAACGTCGTAATTTGAAACTGAAAATAGGTGCAGAGAGTCAGAATTCGGCTCAAAAATCACGCTCAGGAGTCAAATTTCCGACATTTCAGACGTTTTTAAAACTGCAGGGGGGTTTAGGCAAAATATGACCTATCGCCGTTTGCAGTAATTGGCATATTTTCGGTATGAAACGTCGTAATTTGAAACTAAAAATAGGTGCAGAGAGTCAGAATTCGGCTCAAAACTCACGCTCAGAAGTCAAATTTCCGACATTTCAGACATTTTAAAAACTGCAGGGGGGGTTTGGGCAAAATATGACCCATCGCGTTTTCAGTAATTGGCATATTTTCGGTATGAAACGTCGTAATTTGAAACTGAAAATAGGTGCAGAGAGTCAGAATTCGGCTCAAAAATCACGCTCAGGAGTCAAATTTCAGACATTTCAGACATTTTGAAAACTGCAGGGGGGTTTGAGCAAAATATGACCCATAGCCGTTTTCAGTAATTGGCATATTTTCGGTATAAAAAGTCGTAATTTGAAACTGAAAATAGGCGCAGAGAGTCAGAATTGGGATAAAAAATCATGCTCAGGGGTCAAATTTCCGACATTTCAGACATTTTGAAAACTGCAGGGGAGTTTAAGCAAAATATGACCCATCGCCGTTTTCAGTAATTAGAATATTTTCGGAATAAAAAGTCGTAATTTGAAACTGGAAATAGGTGCAGAGAGTCAGAATTCGGCTCAAAAATCACGCTCAGGAGTCAAATTTCAGACATTTCAGACATTTTGAAAACTGCAGGGGGGTTTGGGCAAAATATGACCCATCGCCGTTTTCAGTAATTGGCATATTTTCGGTATAAAAACTCGTAATTTGAAACTGAAAATAGGTGCAGAGAGTCAGAATTCGGATAAAAAATCACGCTCAGGAGTCAAATTTCCGACATTTCTGACATTTTGAAAACTGCAGGGGGGTTTGGGCAAAATATGACCCATCTCCGTATACAGTAATTGGCATATTTTTGGTATGAAACGTCGTAATTTGAAACTGAAAATAGGTGCAGAGAGTCAGAATTCGGCTCAAAAATCACGCTCAGGAGTCAAATTTCAGACATTTCAGACATTTTAAAAACTGCAGGGGGGTTTGGGCAAAATATGACCCATAGCTGTTTTCAGTAATTGGCATATTTTCGGTATAAAAAGTCGTAATTTGAAACTGAAAATAGGTGCAGAGAGTCAGAATTGGGATAAAAAATCACTCTCAGGGGTCAAATTTCCGACATTTCAGACATTTTGAAAACTGCAGGGGGGTTTGGACAAAATATGACCCATCTCCGTTTACAGTAATTGGCATATTTTCGGTATGAAACGTCGTAATTTGAAACTGAAAATAGGTGCAGAGAGTCAGAATTCAGATAAAAAATCACGCTCAGGAGTCAAATTTCCGACATTTCAGACATTTTAAAAACTGCAGGGGGGTTTGGGCAAAATATGACCCATCGCCGTTGTAAGTAATTGACATGTTTTCGGAATAAAAAGTCGTAATTTGAAACTGAAAATAGGTGCAGAGATTCAGAATTCGGACAAAAAATCACGCTCAGGAGTCAATATTCCGACATTTCAGACATTTTGAAAACTGCAGGGGGGGGGGTTTGGGCAAAATATGATCCATCGCCGTTTACAGTAATTGGCATATTTTCGGTATGAAACGTCGTAATTTGAAACTGAAAATAGGTGCAGAGAGTCAGAATTCGGCTCAAAAATCACGCTCTGGAGTCAAATTTCCGACATTACAGACATTTTGAAAACTGCAGGGGAGTTTAAGCAAAATATGACCCATCGCCGTTTTCAGTAATTAGAATATTTTCGGAATAAAAAGTCGTAATTTGAAACTGAAAATAGGTGCAGAGAGTCAGAATTCGGCTGAAAAATCACGCTCAGGAGTCAAATTTCCGATATTTAAGACATTTTAAAAACTGCAGGGGGGTTTGGGCAAAATATGACCTATCGCCGTTTACAGTAATTGGCATATTTTCGGTATGAAACGTCGTAATTTGAAACTGAAAATAGGTGCAGAGAGTCAGAATTCGGCTCAAAAATCACGCTCAGGAGTCAAATTTCCGACATTTCAGACATTTTAAAAACTGCAGGGGGGTTTAGGCAAAATATGACCTATCGCCGTTTGCAGTAATTGGCATATTTTCGGTATGAAACGTCGTAATTTGAAACTAAAAATAGGTGCAGAGAGTCAGAATTCGGCTCAAAACTCACGCTCAGAAGTCAAATTTCCGACATTTCAGACATTTTAAAAACTGCAGGGGGGGTTTGGGCAAAATATGACCCATCGCGTTTTCAGTAATTGGCATATTTTCGGTATAAAAAGTCGTAATTTGAAACTGAAAATAGGCGCAGAGAGTTAGAATTGGGATAAAAAATCATGCTCAGGGGTCAAATTTCCGACATTTCAGACATTTTGAAAACTGCAAGGGGGTTTGGGCAAAATATGACCCATCTTCGTTTACAGTAATTGGCATATTTTCGGTATGAAACGTCGTAATTTGAAACTGAAAATAGGTGCAGAGAGTCAAAATTCGGATAAAAAATCACGCTCAGGAGTCAAATTTCAGACATTTCAGACATTTTGAAAACTGCAGGGGGGTTTGAGCAAAATATGACCCATCGCCGTTTTCAGTAATTGGCATATTTTCGGTATAAAAAGTCGTAATTTGAAACTGAAAATAGGTGCAGAGAGTCAGAATTCGGCTCAAAAATCACGCTAAGGAGTCAAATTTCCGACATTGCAGACATTTTGAAAACTGCAGGGGAGTTTAAGCAAAATATGACCCATCGCCGTTTTCAGTAATTAGAATATTTTCGGAATAAAAAGTCGTAATTTGAAACTGAAAATAGGTGCAGAGAGTCAGAATTCGGCTGAAAAATCACGCTCAGGAGTCAAATTTCCGATATTTAAGACATTTTAAAAACTGCAGGGGGGGTTTGAGCAAAATATGACCTATCGCCGTTTACAGTAATTGGCATATTTTAGGTATGAAACGTCGTAATTTGAAACTTAAAATAGGTGCAGAGAGTCAGAATTCGGCTCAAAACTCACGCTCAGAAGTCAAATTTCCGACATTTCAGACATTTTAAAAACTGCAGGGGGGGTTTGGGCAAAATATGACCCATCGCGTTTTCAGTAATTGGCATATTTTCGGTATGAAACGTCGTAATTTGAAACTGAAAATAGGTGCAGAGAGTCAGAATTCGGCTCAAAAATCACGCTCAGGAGTCAAATTTCCGACATTACAGACATTTTGAAAACTGCAGGGGAGTTTAAGCAAAATATGACCCATCGCCGTTTTCAGTAATTAGAATATTTTCGGAATAAAAAGTAGTAATTTGAAACTGGAAATAGGTGCAGAGAGTCAGAATTCGGCTCAAAAATCACGCTCAGGAGTCAAATTTCAGACATTTCAGACATTTTGAAAACTGCAGGGGGGTTTGGGCAAAATATGACCCATCGCTGTTTTCAGTAATTGGCATATTTTCGGTATAAAAACTCGTAATTTGAATCTGAAAATAGCTGCAGAGAGTCAGAATTCGGATAAAAAATCACGCTCAGGAGTCAAATTTCCGACATTTCTGACATTTTGAAAACTGCAGGGGGGTTTGGGCAAAATATGACCCATCGCCGTTTTCAGTAATTGGCATATTTTCGGTATAAAAACTCGTAATTTGAAACTGAAAATAGGTGCAGAGAGTCAGAATTCGGATAAAAAATCACGCTCAGGAGTCAAATTTCCGACATTTCTGACATTTTGAAAACTGCAGGGGGGTTTGGGCAAAATATGACCCAACTCCGTATACAGTAATTGGCATATTTTTGGTATGAAACGTCGTAATTTGAAACTGAAAATAGGTGCAGAGAGTCAGAATTCAGATAAAAAATCACGCTCGGGAGTCAAATTTCCGACATTTCAGACATTTTAAAAACTGCAGGGGGGTTTGGGCAAAATATGACCCATCGCCGTTTTAAGTAATTGGCATGTTTTCGGAATAAAAAGTCGTAATTTGAAACTGAAAATAGGTGCAGAGATTCAGAATTCGGACAAAAAATCACGCTCAGGAGTCAATATTCCGACATTTCAGACATTTTAAAAACTGCAGGGGGGGGTTTGGGCAAAATATGATCCATCGCCGTTTACAGTAATTGGCATATTTTCGGTATGAAACGTCGTAATTTGAAACTGAAAATAGGTGCAGAGAGTCAGAATTCGGCTCAAAAATCACGCTCTGGAGTCAAATTTCCGACATTACAGACATTTTGAAAACTGCAGGGGAGTTTAAGCAAAATATGACCCATCGCCGTTTTCAGTAATTAGAATATTTTCGGAATAAAAAGTCGTAATTTAAATCTGAAAATAGCTGCAGAGAGTCAGAATTCGGATAAAAAATCACGCTCAGGAGTCAAATTTCCGACATTTCTGACATTTTGAAAATTGCAGGGGGGTTTGGGCAAAATATGACCCATCTCCGTATATAGTAATTGGCATATTTTTGGTATGAAACGTCGTAATTTGAAACTGAAAATAGGTGCAGAGAGTCAGAATTCGGCTCAAAAATCACGCTCAGGAGTCAAATTTCCGACATTTCAGACATTTTAAAAACTGCAGGGGGGTTTAGGCAAAATATGACCTATCGCCGTTTGCAGTAATTGGCATATTTTCGGTATGAAACGTCGTAATTTGAAACTAAAAATAGGTGCAGAGAGTCAGAATTCGGCTCAAAACTCACGCTCAGAAGTCAAATTTCCGACATTTCAGACATTTTAAAAACTGCAGGGGGGGTTTGGGCAAAATATGACCCATCGCGTTTTCAGTAATTGGCATATTTTCGGTATGAAACGTCGTAATTTGAAACTGAAAATAGGTGCAGAGAGTCAGAATTCGGCTCAAAAATCACGCTCAGGAGTCAAATTTCCGACATTACAGACATTTTAAAAACTGCAGGGGGGTTTGGGCAAAATATGACCCATCTCCGTTTACAGTAATTGGCATATTTTCGGTATGAAACGTCGTAATTTGAAACTGAAAATAGGTGCAGAGAGTCAGAATTCGGATAAAAAATCACGCTCAGGAGTCAAATTTCAGACATTTCAGACATTTTGAAAACTGCAGGGGGGTTTGAGCAAAATATGACCCATAGCCGTTTTCAGTAATTGGCATATTTTCGGTATAAAAAGTCGTAATTTGAAACTGAAAATAGGCGCAGAGAGTCAGAATTGGGATAAAAAATCATGCTCAGGGGTCAAATTTCCGACATTTCAGACATTTTGAAAACTGCAGGGGAGTTTAAGCAAAATATGACCCATCGCCGTTTTCAGTAATTAGAATATTTTCGGAATAAAAAGTCGTAATTTGAAACTGGAAATAGGTGCAGAGAGTCAGAATTCGGCTCAAAAATCACGCTCAGGAGTCAAATTTCAGACATTTCAGACATTTTGAAAACTGCAGGGGGGTTTGGGCAAAATATGACCCATCGCCGTTTTCAGTAATTGGCATATTTTCGGTATAAAAACTCGTAATTTGAAACTGAAAATAGGTGCAGAGAGTCAGAATTCGGATAAAAAATCACGCTCAGGAGTCAAATTTCCGACATTTCTGACATTTTGAAAACTGCAGGGGGGTTTGGGCAAAATATGACCCATCTCCGTATACAGTAATTGGCATATTTTTGGTATGAAACGTCGTAATTTGAAACTGAAAATAGGTGCAGAGAGTCAGAATTCGGCTCAAAAATCACGCTCAGGAGTCAAATTTCAGACATTTCAGACATTTTAAAAACTGCAGGGGGGTTTGGGCAAAATATGACCCATAGCTGTTTTCAGTAATTGGCATATTTTCGGTATAAAAAGTCGTAATTTGAAACTGAAAATAGGTGCAGAGAGTCAGAATTGGGATAAAAAATCACTCTCAGGGGTCAAATTTCCGACATTTCAGACATTTTGAAAACTGCAGGGGGGTTTGGACAAAATATGACCCATCTCCGTTTACAGTAATTGGCATATTTTCGGTATGAAACGTCGTAATTTGAAACTGAAAATAGGTGCAGAGAGTTAGAATTCAGATAAAAAATCACGCTCAGGAGTCAAATTTCCGACATTTCAGACATTTTAAAAACTGCAGGGGGGTTTGGGCAAAATATGACCCATCGCCGTTGTAAGTATTCGGCATGTTTTCGGAATAAAAAGTCGTAATTTGAAACTGAAAATAGGTGCAGAGATTCAGAATTCGGACAAAAAATCACGCTCAGGAGTCAATATTCCGACATTTCAGACATTTTGAAAACTGCAGGGGGGGGGTTTGGGCAAAATATGATCCATCGCCGTTTACAGTAATTGGCATATTTTCGGTATGAAACGTCGTAATTTGAAACTGAAAATAGGTGCAGAGAGTCAGAATTCGGCTCAAAAATCACGCTCTGGAGTCAAATTTCCGACATTACAGACATTTTGAAAACTGCAGGGGAGTTTAAGCAAAATATGACCCATCGCCGTTTTCAGTAATTAGAATATTTTCGGAATAAAAAGTCGTAATTTGAAACTGAAAATAGGTGCAGAGAGTCAGAATTCGGCTGAAAAATCACGCTCAGGAGTCAAATTTCCGATATTTAAGACATTTTAAAAACTGCAGGGGGGTTTGGGCAAAATATGACCTATCGCCGTTTACAGTAATTGGCATATTTTCGGTATGAAACGTCGTAATTTGAAACTGAAAATAGGTGCAGAGAGTCAGAATTCGGCTCAAAAATCATGCTCAGGAGTCAAATTTCCGACATTTCAGACATTTTAAAAACTGCAGGGGGGTTTAGGCAAAATATGACCTATCGCCGTTTGCAGTAATTGGCATATTTTCGGTATGAAACGTCGTAATTTGAAACTAAAAATAGGTGCAGAGAGTCAGAATTCGGCTCAAAACTCACGCTCAGAAGTCAAATTTCCGACATTTCAGACATTTTAAAAACTGCAGGGGGGGTTTGGGCAAAATATGACCCATCGCGTTTTCAGTAATTGGCATATTTTCGGTATGAAACGTCGTAATTTGAAACTGAAAATAGGTGCAGAGAGTCAGAATTCGGCTCAAAAATCACGCTCAGGAGTCAAATTTCCGACATTTCAGACATTTTAAAAACTGCAGGGGGGTTTAGCCCTTAAACTGCGCAACGCGCCTGCAGGCTCACGTCTGGTTTGCGCAACGCGCCTCCGGGTATTTGTATTTTTCACGTTCCATTCAAAACTCCCGCGGCTACATGGGGTTCACATCAGCTTCCTCAGGGCTCTTGTAAACAGACGCCATCTTAAAAAAAAATCGTGGTCCACATTCCCGGGTGTGGGAGCCTCAGTAGTGTGTGAGCAACCAAGGCTGGCGCTCGCAGCATGAGCGCACAGCACTGCTGTTCAGCATGTGACCACAGCATCGCCTAATAATGTCAAAATATATATATAACTTGTATTATTTAGCTATGATAGTGTTATATTAGAGCCTGAGTGTGATAATGACTGGGTACAATGTTCAAATATCAGTGATTCAATGCTGTTCACGATGTTCACAGCGCTAGCCACAGCACCACAGCATTATTTCGTTCATCTAGGAATCTTCAAATGATTTCTTAGGTTCCTTTTCAAAATAAACGTGTGGTCAATTATTCATTTACAGGAATTAGTGACCAGGATTGTGATAATAGCAGGAATGTGGTTATAATTAGCGTTGTGCGTAGTATTGTGGAAGGAGGAATTTTGATGAGGGAGGGAGGGCGAGAATTGAGGAAGCCTCATTGTGTGTGTGGCTGCCACTCTTGTTTTGCTCACCATACTAGCTTAGTGGTTCGCTATGGGCAACACATATGTACATGGGTATATATAGTGTAAGAACAGCAACAGGAGAATGTTGAGAGGAGCTATTTTGGTGAGGGAGGTGACGTAATCGTAGCGTCGTCTGCTGTGTGATTTTTCATGCAGTGTATGGTGGCCACTGTACTGTTTGGACACAATACCGGCTTACTTACATAGTTCTGGTAAATAAAACATGTAGATAGGTATATAGAACATGTGTAATAAGAACTATAACAATATGGTGGGAGGAGCAATGTTGGCGAGTAAGATGTTGGAGTGAGGGAGACAGGCTGGGTGTGGCTGCTCTCACTCGAGGTGTTCTGAATGTGTTGATGGCCAAATGCTCTTGTTGGCCCATACGAGGCAGCTGCTATTGGCCCATACGAGGCAGCTTCTGTTGGCCCATACGAGGCAGCTTCTGTTGGCCCATACGAGGCAGCTGTTGTTGGCCCATACGAGGCAGCTGCTGTTGGCCCATACGAGGCAGCTGCTGTTGGCCCATACGAGGCAGCTGCTATTGGCCCATACGCGGCAGCTGCTATTGGCCCATACGCGGCAGCTGCTATTGGCCCATACGCGGCAGCTGCTATTGGCCCATACGCGGCAGCTGCTATTGGCCCATACGGGGCAGCTGCTATTGGCCCATACGGGGCAGCTGCTATTGGCCCATACGGGGCAGCTGCTATTGGCCCATACGGGGCAGCTGCTATTGGCCCATACGGGGCAGCTGCTGTTGGCCCATACGAGGCAGCTGCTGTTGGCCCATACGAGGCAGCTGCTGTTGGCCCATACGAGGCAGCTGCTGTTGGCCCATACGAGGCAGCTGCTGTTGGCCCATACGAGGCAGCTGCTGTTGGCCCATACGAGGCAGCTGCTGTTGGCCCATACGAGGCAGCTGCTGTTGGCCCATACGAGGCAGCTGCTGTTGGCCCATACGAGGCAGCTGCTGTTGGCCCATACGAAGCAGCTGCTACGCGGTGTTCTGAATGTGTTGATGGTGAATGTATATAGTGTGTAAGTAGATTGTATATATACACAAATTAGCATGATACATAGTAAATATGTGCTGCATATGTGTACACAAGTTTCATGCACGTAACACAGTGTCTACGGACAGTACGGATGTTGTACTGCGATATTATAGTGTACGTGTTCATTATACATTGGATTGGCACATAAAAACAATGAAAATGTATTTGGAAAGGTGCGCAAAAAATGAACGAAAATATATTCGCGGCAACTCGCGCGCCCCGCCCCGAGCGCCCCACCGCCCCTGAGAGCTTACGGCACGGGCGCACGGGGAATGATGACGTCACGCCCCAACTTCCGGACCCCATAGCAGCCAAAGTAAGTACAATTTCGCCTTTTTTTTTACATACCCATACTGAGGGAAGGGTTTTTGACACTTTAAAAAGAAAAAAGAATTTTTTCCAGAGAATTTATTTCCTGCGCACTGCGGGGGTGTCACATTTGGAGGCAACGCAGTTAAGGGGTTAGGCAAAATATGACCTATCGCCGTTTGCAGTAATTGGCATATTTTCGGTATAAAAAGTCGTAATTTGAAACTGAAAATAGGCGCAGAGAGTTAGAATTGGGATAAAAAATCATGCTCAGGGGTCAAATTTCCGACATTTCAGACATTTTGAAAACTGCAGGGGGGTTTGGGCAAAATATGACCCATCTCCGTTTACAGTAATTGGCATATTTTCGGTATGAAACGTCGTAATTTGAAACTGAAAATAGGTGCAGAGAGTCAAAATTCGGATAAAAAATCACGCTCAGGAGTCAAATTTCAGACATTTCAGACATTTTGAAAACTGCAGGGGGGTTTGAGCAAAATATGACCCATCGCCGTTTTCAGTAATTGGCATATTTTCGGTATAAAAAGTCGTAATTTGAAACTGAAAATAGGTGCAGAGAGTCAGAATTCGGCTCAAAAATCACGCTAAGGAGTCAAATTTCCGACATTGCAGACATTTTGAAAACTGCAGGGGAGTTTAAGCAAAATATGACCCATCGCCGTTTTCAGTAATTAGAATATTTTCGGAATAAAAAGTCGTAATTTGAAACTGAAAATAGGTGCAGAGAGTCAGAATTCGGCTGAAAAATCACGCTCAGGAGTCAAATTTCCGATATTTAAGACATTTTAAAAACTGCAGGGGGGGTTTGAGCAAAATATAACCTATCGCCGTTTACAGTAATTGGCATATTTTAGGTATGAAACGTCGTAATTTGAAACTTAAAATAGGTGCAGAGAGTCAGAATTCGGCTCAAAACTCACGCTCAGAAGTCAAATTTCCGACATTTCAGACATTTTAAAAACTGCAGGGGGGGTTTGGGCAAAATATGACCCATCGCGTTTTCAGTAATTGGCATATTTTCGGTATGAAACGTCGTAATTTGAAACTGAAAATAGGTGCAGAGAGTCAGAATTCGGCTCAAAAATCACGCTCAGGAGTCAAATTTCCGACATTACAGACATTTTGAAAACTGCAGGGGAGTTTAAGCAAAATATGACCCATCGCCGTTTTCAGTAATTAGAATATTTGCGGAATAAAAAGTAGTAATTTGAAACTGGAAATAGGTGCAGAGAGTCAGAATTCGGCTCAAAAATCACGCTCAGGAGTCAAATTTCAGACATTTCAGACATTTTGAAAACTGCAGGGGGGTTTGGGCAAAATATGACCCATCGCTGTTTTCAGTAATTGGCATATTTTCGGTATAAAAACTCGTAATTTGAATCTGAAAATAGCTGCAGAGAGTCAGAATTCGGATAAAAAATCACGCTCAGGAGTCAAATTTCCGACATTTCTGACATTTTGAAAACTGCAGGGGGGTTTGGGCAAAATATGACCCATCGCCGTTTTCAGTAATTGGCATATTTTCGGTATAAAAACTCGTAATTTGAAACTGAAAATAGGTGCAGAGAGTCAGAATTCGGATAAAAAATCACGCTCAGGAGTCAAATTTCCGACATTTCTGACATTTTGAAAACTGCAGGGGGGTTTGGGCAAAATATGACCCAACTCCGTATACAGTAATTGGCATATTTTTGGTATGAAACGTCGTAATTTGAAACTGAAAATAGGTGCAGAGAGTCAGAATTCAGATAAAAAATCACGCTCAGGAGTCAAATTTCCGACATTTCAGACATTTTAAAAACTGCAGGGGGGTTTGGGCAAAATATGACCCATCGCCGTTTTAAGTAATTGGCATGTTTTCGGAATAAAAAGTCGTAATTTGAAACTGAAAATAGGTGCAGAGATTCAGAATTCGGACAAAAAATCACGCTCAGGAGTCAATATTCCGACATTTCAGACATTTTAAAAACTGCAGGGGGGGGTTTGGGCAAAATATGATCCATCGCCGTTTACAGTAATTGGCATATTTTCGGTATGAAACGTCGTAATTTGAAACTGAAAATAGGTGCAGAGAGTCAGAATTCGGCTCAAAAATCACGCTCTGGAGTCAAATTTCCGACATTACAGACATTTTGAAAACTGCAGGGGAGTTTAAGCAAAATATGACCCATCGCCGTTTTCAGTAATTAGAATATTTTCGGAATAAAAAGTCGTAATTTGAAACTGAAAATAGGTGCAGAGAGTCAGAATTCGGCTGAAAAATCACGCTCAGGAGTCAAATTTCCGATATTTAAGACATTTTAAAAACTGCAGGGGGGTTTGGGCAAAATATGACCTATCGCCGTTTACAGTAATTGGCATATTTTCGGTATGAAACGTCGTAATTTGAAACTGAAAATAGGTGCAGAGAGTCAGAATTCGGCTCAAAAATCACGCTCAGGAGTCAAATTTCCGACATTTCAGACATTTTAAAAACTGCAGGGGGGTTTAGGCAAAATATGACCTATCGCCGTTTGCAGTAATTGGCATATTTTCGGTATGAAACGTCGTAATTTGAAACTAAAAATAGGTGCAGAGAGTCAGAATTCGGCTCAAAACTCACGCTCAGAAGTCAAATTTCCGACATTTCAGACATTTTAAAAACTGCAGGGGGGGGTTTGGGCAAAATATGACCCATCGCGTTTTCAGTAATTGGCATATTTTCGGTATGAAACGTCGTAATTTGAAACTGAAAATAGGTGCAGAGAGTCAGAATTCGGCTCAAAAATCACGCTCAGGAGTCAAATTTCCGACATTACAGACATTTTGAAAACTGCAGGGGAGTTTAAGCAAAATATGACCCATCGCCGTTTTCAGTAATTAGAATATTTTCGGAATAAAAAGTCGTAATTTGAAACTGAAAATAGGTGCAGAGAGTCAGAATTCGGCTCAAAACTCACGCTCAGGAGTCAAATTTCAGACATTTCAGACATTTTGAAAACTGCAGGGGGGTTTGGGCAAAATATGACCCATCGCCGTTTTCAGTAATTGGCATATTTTCGGTATAAAAACTCGTAATTTGAATCTGAAAATAGCTGCAGAGAGTCAGAATTCGGATAAAAAATCACGCTCAGGAGTCAAATTTCCGACATTTCTGACATTTTGAAAACTGCAGGGGGGTTTGGGCAAAATATGACCCATCTCCGTATACAGTAATTGGCATATTTTTGGTATGAAACGTCGTAATTTGAAACTGAAAATAGGTGCAGAGAGTCAGAATTCGGCTCAAAAATCACGCTCAGGAGTCAAATTTCAGACATTTCAGACATTTTAAAAACTGCAGGGGGGTTTGGGCAAAATATGACCCATAGCCGTTTTCAGTAATTGGCATATTTTCGGTATAAAAAGTCGTAATTTGAAACTGAAAATAGGCGCAGAGAGTCAGAATTGGGATAAAAAATCATGCTCAGGGGTCAAATTTCCGACATTTCAGACATTTTGAAAACTGCAGGGGGGTTTGGGCAAAATATGACCCATCTCCGTTTACAGTAATTGGCATATTTTCGGTATGAAACGTCGTAATTTGAAACTGAAAATAGGTGCAGAGAGTCAGAATTCGGATAAAAAATCACGCTCAGGAGTCAAATTTCAGACATTTCAGACATTTTGAAAACTGCAGGGGGGTTTGAGCAAAATATGACCCATCGCCGTTTTCAGTAATTGGCATATTTTCGGTGTAAAAAGTCGTAATTTGAAACTGAAAATAGGTGCAGAGAGTCAGAATTCGGCTGAAAAATCACGCTAAGGAGTCAAATTTCCGATATTTGAGACATTTTAAAAACTGCAGGGGGGGTTTGGGCAAAATATGACCTATCGCCGTTTACAGTAATTGGCATATTTTCGGTATGAAACGTCGTAATTTGAAACTGAAAATAGGTGCAGAGAGTCAGAATTCGGCTCAAAAATCACGCTCAGGAGTCAAATTTCCGACATTTCAGACATTTTAAAAACTGCAGGGGGGTTTAGGCAAAATATGACCTATCGCCGTTTGCAGTAATTGGCATATTTTCGGTATGAAACGTCGTAATTTGAAACTAAAAATAGGTGCAGAGAGTCAGAATTCGGCTCAAAACTCACGCTCAGAATTCAAATTTCCGACATTTCAGACATTTTAAAAACTGCAGGGGGGGTTTGGGCAAAATATGACCCATCGCGTTTTCAGTAATTGGCATATTTTCGGTATGAAACGTCGTAATTTGAAACTGAAAATAGGTGCAGAGAGTCAGAATTCGGCTCAAAAATCACGCTCAGGAGTCAAATTTCCGACATTACAGACATTTTGAAAACTGCAGGGGAGTTTAAGCAAAATATGACCCATCGCCGTTTTCAGTAATTAGAATATTTTCGGAATAAAAAGTCGTAATTTGAAACTGGAAATAGGTGCAGAGAGTCAGAATTCGGCTCAAAAATCACGCTCAGGAGTCAAATTTCAGACATTTCAGACATTTTGAAAACTGCAGGGGTGTTTGGGCAAAATATGACCCATCGCCGTTTTCAGTAATTGGCATATTTTCGGTATAAAAACTCGTAATTTGAATCTGAAAATAGCTGCAGAGAGTCAGAATTCGGATAAAAAGTCACGCTCAGGAGTCAAATTTCCGACATTTCTGACATTTTGAAAACTGCAGGGGGGTTTGGGCAAAATATGACCCATCTCCGTATACAGTAATTGGCATATTTTTGGTATGAAACGTCGTAATATGAAACTGAAAATAGGTGCAGAGAGTCAGAATTCGGCTCAAAAATCATCCTCAGGAGTCAAATTTCAGACATTTCAGACATTTTAACAAACTGCAGGGGGGTTTGGGCAAAATATGACCCATAGCCGTTTTCAGTAATTGGCACATTTTCGGTATAAAAAGTCGTAATTTGAAACTGAAAATAGGCGCAGAGAGTCAGAATTGGGATAAAAAATCATGCTCAGGGGTCAAATTTCCGACATTTCAGACATTTTGAAAACTGCAGGGGGGTTTGGGCAAAATATGACCCATCTCCGTTTACAGTAATTGGCATATTTTCGGTATGAAACGTCGTAATTTGAAACTGAAAATAGGTGCAGAGAGTCAGAATTCGGATAAAAAATCACGCTCAGGAGTCAAATTTCAGACATATCAGACATTTTGAAAACTGCAGGGGGGTTTGAGCAAAATATGACCCATCGCCGTTTTCAGTAATTGGCATATTTTCGGTATAAAAAGTCGTAATTTGAAACTGAAAATAGGTGCAGAGAGTCAGAATTCGGCTCAAAAATCACGCTAAGGAGTCAAATTTCCGACATTGCAGACATTTTGAAAACTGCAGGGGTGTTTAAGCAAAATATGACCCATCGCCGTTTTCAGTAATTAGAATATTTTCAAAATAAAAAGTCGTAATTTGAAACTGAAAATAGGTGCAGAGAGTCAGAATTCGGATAAAAAATCACGCTCAGGAGTCAAATTTCCGACATTTCAGACATTTTGAAAACTGCAGGGGGGTTTAGGCAAAATACGACCCATCTCAGTTTACAGTAATTGGCATATTTTCGGTATGAAACATCGTAATTTGAAACTGAAAATAGGTGCAGAGAGTCAGAATTCGCCTCAAAAATCACGCTCAGGAGCCAAATTTCCGACATTACAGACATTTTGAAAACTGCAGGGGAGTTTAAGCAAAATATGACCCATCGCCGTTTTCAGTAATTAGAATATTTTCGGAATAAAAAGTCGTAATTTGAAACTGAAAATAGGTGCAGAGAGTCAGAATTCGCCTCAAAAATCACGCTCAGGAGCCAAATTTCCGACATTACAGACATTTTGAAAACTGCAGGGGAGTTTAAGCAAAATATGACCCATCGCCGTTTTCAGTAATTAGAATATTTTCAGAATAAAAAGTCGTAATTTGAAACTGAAAATAGGTGCAGAGAGTCAGAATTCGGCTCAAAAATCACGCTCAGCAGTCAAATTTCCGACATTTCAGACATTTTAAAAACTGCAGGGGGGTTTAGGCAAAATATGACCTATCGCCGTTTGCAGTAATTGGCATATTTTCGGTATGAAACGTCGTAATTTGAAACTAAAAATAGGTGCAGAGAGTCAGAATTCGGCTCAAAACTCACGCTTAGGAGTCAAATTTCCGACATTTCAGACATTTTAAAAACTGCAGGGGGGGTTTGGGCAAAATATGACCCATCGCCTTTTCAGTAATTGGCATATTTTCGGTATGAAACGTCGTAATTTGAAACTGAAAATAGGTGCAGAGAGTCAGAATTCGGCTCAAAAATCACGCTCAGGAGTCAAATTTCCGGCATTACAGACATTTTGAAAACTGCAGGGGAGTTTAAGCAAAATATGACCCATCGCCGTTTTAAGTAATTAGAATATTTTCGGAATAAAAAGTCGTAATTTGAAACTGAAAATAGGTGCAGAGAGTCAGAATTCGGCTCAAAAATCACGCTCAGGAGTCAAATTTCAGACATTTCAGACATTTTGAAAACTGCAGGGGGGTTTGGGCAAAATATGACCCATCGCTGTTTTCAGTAATTGGCATATTTTCGGTATAAAAACTCGTAATTTGAATCTGAAAATAGCTGCAGAGAGTCAGAATTCGGATAAAAAATCACGCTCAGGAGTCAAATTTCCGACATTTCTGACATTTTGAAAACTGCAGGGGGGTTTGGGCAAAATATGACCCATCTCCGTATACAGTAATTGGCATATTTTTGGTATGAAACGTCGTAATTTGAAACTGAAAATAGGTGCAGAGAGTCAGCATTCGGCTCAAAAATCACGCTCAGGAGTCAAATTTCTGACATTTCAGACATTTTAAAAACTGCAGGGGGGTTTGGGCAAAATATGACCCATAGCCGTTTTCAGTAATTGGCATGTTTTCGGTATAAAAAGTCGTAATTTGAAACTGAAAATAGGTGCAGAGAGTCAAAATTGGGATAAAAAATCATGCTCAGGGGTCAAATTTCCGATATTTGAGACATTTTAAAAACTGCAGGGGGGGTTTGGGCAAAATATGACCTATCGCCGTTTACAGTAATTGGCATATTTTCGGTATGAAACGTCGTAATTTGAAACTGAAAATAGGTGCAGAGAGTCAGAATTCGGCTCAAAAATCACGCTCAGGAGTCAAATTTCCGACATTTCAGACATTTTAAAAACTGCAGGGGGGTTTAGGCAAAATATGACCTATCGCCGTTTGCAGTAATTGGCATATTTTCGGTATGAAACGTCGTAATTTGAAACTAAAAATAGGTGCAGAGAGTCAGAATTCGGCTCAAAACTCACGCTCAGAATTCAAATTTCCGACATTTCAGACATTTTAAAAACTGCAGGGGGGGTTTGGGCAAAATATGACCCATCGCGTTTTCAGAAATTGGCATATTTTCGGTATGAAACGTCGTAATTTGAAACTGAAAATAGGTGCAGAGAGTCAGAATTCGGCTCAAAAATCACGCTCAGGAGTCAAATTTCCGACATTACAGACATTTTGAAAACTGCAGGGGAGTTTAAGCAAAATATGACCCATCGCCGTTTTCAGTAATTAGAATATTTTCGGAATAAAAAGTCGTAATTTGAAACTGGAAATAGGTGCAGAGAGTCAGAATTCGGCTCAAAAATCACGCTCAGGAGTCAAATTTCAGACATTTCAGACATTTTGAAAACTGCAGGGGTGTTTGGGCAAAATATGACCCATCGCCGTTTTCAGTAATTGGCAAATTTTCGGTATAAAAACTCGTAATTTGAATCTGAAAATAGCTGCAGAGAGTCAGAATTCGGATAAAAAATCACGCTCAGGAGTCAAATTTCCGACATTTCTGACATTTTGAAAACTGCAGGGGGGTTTGGGCAAAATATGACCCATCTCCGTATACAGTAATTGGCATATTTTTGGTATGAAACGTCGTAATTTGAAACTGAAAATAGGTGCAGAGAGTCAGAATTCGGCTCAAAAATCATCCTCAGGAGTCAAATTTCAGACATTTCGGACATTTTAACAAACTGCAGGGGGGTTTGGGCAAAATATGACCCATAGCCGTTTTCAGTAATTGGCATATTTTCGGTATAAAAAGTCGTAATTTGAAACTGAAAATAGGCGCAGAGAGTCAGAATTGGGATAAAAAATCATGCTCAGGGGTCAAATTTCCGACATTTCAGACATTTTGAAAACTGCAGGGGGGTTTGGGCAAAATATGACCCATCTCCGTTTACAGTAATTGGCATATTTTCGGTATGAAACGTCGTAATTTGAAACTGAAAATAGGTGCAGAGAGTCAGAATTCGGATAAAAAATCACGCTCAGGAGTCAAATTTCAGACATATCAGACATTTTGAAAACTGCAGGGGGGTTTGAGCTAAATATGACCCATCGCCGTTTTCAGTAATTGGCATATTTTCGGTATAAAAAGTCGTAATTTGAAACTGAAAATAGGTGCAGAGAGTCAGCATTCGGCTCAAAAATCACGCTAAGGAGTCAAATTTCCGACATTGCAGACATTTTGAAAACTGCAGGGGTGTTTAAGCAAAATATGACCCATCGCCGTTTTCAGTAATTAGAATATTTTCAAAATAAAAAGTCGTAATTTGAAACTGAAAATAGGTGCAGAGAGTCAGAATTCGGATAAAAAATCACGCTCAGGAGTCAAATTTCCGACATTTCAGACATTTTGAAAACTGCAGGGGGGTTTGGGCAAAATATGACCCATCTCAGTTTACAGTAATTGGCATATTTTCGGTATGAAACATCGTAATTTGAAACTGAAAATAGGTGCAGAGAGTCAGAATTCGCCTCAAAAATCACGCTCAGGAGCCAAATTTCCGACATTACAGACATTTTGAAAACTGCAGGGGAGTTTAAGCAAAATATGACCCATCGCCGTTTTCAGTAATTAGAATATTTTCGGAATAAAAAGTCGTAATTTGAAACTGAAAATAGGTGCAGAGAGTCAGAATTCGCCTCAAAAATCACGCTCAGGAGCCAAATTTCCGACATTACAGACATTTTGAAAACTGCAGGGGAGTTTAAGCAAAATATGACCCATCGCCGTTTTCAGTAATAAGAATATTTTCGGAATAAAAAGTCGTAATTTGAAACTGAAAATAGGTGCAGAGAGTCAGAATTCGGCTCAAAAATCACGCTCAGCAGTCAAATTTCCGACATTTCAGACATTTTAAAAACTGCAGGGGGGTTTAGGCAAAATATGACCTATCGCCGTTTGCAGTAATTGGCATATTTTCGGTATGAAACGTCGTAATTTGAAACTAAAAATAGGTGCAGAGAGTCAGAATTCGGCTCAAAACTCACGCTTAGGAGTCAAATTTCCGACATTTCAGACATTTTAAAAACTGCAGGGGGGGTTTGGGCAAAATATGACCCATCGCCTTTTCAGTAATTGGCATATTTTCGGTATGAAACGTCGTAATTTGAAACTGAAAATAGGTGCAGAGAGTCAGAATTCGGCTCAAAAATCACGCTCAGGAGTCAAATTTCCGGCATTACAGACATTTTGAAAACTGCAGGGGAGTTTAAGCAAAATATGACCCATCGCCGTTTTAAGTAATTAGAATATTTTCGGAATAAAAGGTCGTAATTTGAAACTGAAAATAGGTGCAGAGAGTCAGAATTCGGCTCAAAAATCACGCTCAGGAGTCAAATTTCAGACATTTCAGACATTTTGAAAACTGCAGGGGGGTTTGGGCAAAATATGACCCATCGCTGTTTTCAGTAATTGGCATATTTTCGGTATAAAAACTCGTAATTTGAATCTGAAATTAGCTGCAGAGAGTCAGAATTCGGATAAAAAATCACGCTCAGGAGTCAAATTTCCGGCATTACAGACATTTTGAAAACTGCAGGGGAGTTTAAGCAAAATATGACCCATCGCCGTTTTAAGTAATTAGAATATTTTCGGAATAAAAGGTCGTAATTTGAAACTGAAAATAGGTGCAGAGAGTCAGAATTCGGCTCAAAAATCACGCTCAGGAGTCAAATTTCCGACATTTCAGACATTTTAAAAACTGCAGGGGGGTTTAGGCAAAATATGACCTATCGCCGTTTGCAGTAATTGGCATATTTTCGGTATGAAACGTCGTAATTTGAAACTAAAAATAGGTGCAGAGAGTCAGAATTCGGCTCAAAACTCACGCTCAGGAGTCAAATTTCTGACATTTCAGACATTTTAAAAACTGCAGGGGGGTTTGGGCAAAATATGACCCATAGCCGTTTTCAGTAATTGGCATGTTTTCGGTATAAAAAGTCGTAATTTGAAACTGAAAATAGGTGCAGAGAGTCAAAATTGGGATAACAAATCATGCTCAGGGGTCAAATTTCCGACATTTCAGACATTTTGAAAACTGCAGGGGGGGTTGGGCAAAATATGACCCATCTCCGTTTACAGTAATTGGCATATTTTCGGTATGAAACGTCGTAATTTGAAACTGAAAATAGGTGCAGAGAGTCAGAATTCGGATAAAACATCACGCTCAGGAGTCAAATTTCAGACATTTCAGACATTTTGAAAACTGCAGGGGGGTTTGAGCAAAATATGACCCATCGCCGTTTTCAGTAATTGGCATATTTTCGGTATAAAAAGTCGTAATTTGAAACTGAAAATAGGTGCAGAGAGTCAGAATTCGGCTAAAAAATCACGGTAAGGAGTCAAATTTCCGACATTGCAGACATTTTGAAAACTGCAGGGGTGTTTAAGCAAAATATGACCCATCGCCGTTTTCAGTAATTAGAATATTTTCGGAATAAAAAGTCGTAATTTGAAACTGAAAATAGGTGCAGAGAGTCAGAATTCGGATAAAAAATCACGCTCAGGAGTCAAATTTCCGACATTTCAGACATTTTGAAAACTGCAGGGGGGTTTGGGCAAAATATGACCCATCTCCGTATACATTAATTGGCATATTTTCGGTATGAAACATCGTAATTTGAAACTGAAAATAGGTGCAGAGAGTCAGAATTCGCCTCAAAAATCACGCTCAGGAGCCAAATTTCCGACATTACAGACATTTTGAAAACTGCAGGGGAGTTTAAGCAAAATATGACCCATCGCCGTTTTCAGTAATTAGAATATTTTCGGAATAAAAAGTCGTAATTTGAAACTGAAAATAGGTGCAGAGAGTCAGAATTCGGCTCAAAAATCATGCTCAGGAGTCAAATTTCCGACATTACAGACATTTTGAAAACTGCAGTGGAGTTTAAGCAAAATATGACCCATCGCTGTTTTCAGTAATTAGAATATTTTCGGAATAAAAAGTCGTAATTTGAAACTGAAAATAGGTGCAGAGAGTCAGAATTCGGCTCAAAATTCACGCTCAGGAGTCAAATTTCCGACATTTCTGATATTTGAAAACTGCAGGGGGGTTTGGGCAAAATATGACCCATCTCCGTATACAGTAATTGGCATATTTTTGGTATGAAACGTCGTAATTTGAAACTGAAAACATGGTGCAGAGAGTCAGAATTCGGCTCAAAAATCACGTTCAGGAGTCAAATTTCAGACATTTCAGACATTTTAAAAACTGCAGGGGGGTTTGGGCAAAATATGACCCATAGCTGTTTTCAGTAATTGGCATATTTTCGGTATAAAAAGTCGTAATTTGAAACTGAAAATAGGTGCAGAGAGTGAGAATTGGGATAAAAAATCACGATCATGGGTCAAATTTCCGAAATTTCAGACATTTTGAAAACTGCAGGGGGGTTTGGGCAAAATATGACCCATCTCCGTTTACAGTAATTGGCATATTTTCGGTATGAAACGTCGTAATTTGAAACTGAAAATAGGTGCAGAGAGTCAGAATTCAGATAAAAAATCACGCTCAGGAGTCAAATTTCCGACATTTCAGACATTTTAAAAACTGCAGGGGGGTTTGGGCAAAATATGACCCATCGCCGTTTTAAGTAATTGGCATGTTTTCGGAATAAAAAGTCGTAATTTGAAACTGAAAATAGGTGCAGAGATTCAGAATTCGGACAAAAAATCACGCTCATTAGTCAATATTCCGACATTTCAGACATTTTGAAAACTGCAGGGGGGTGTTTGGGCAAAATATGATCCATCGCCGTTTACAGTAATTGGCATATTTTCGGTATGAAACGTCGTAATTTGAAACTGAAAATAGGTGAAGAGAGTCAGAATTCGGCTCAAAAATCACGCTTAGGAGTCAAATTTCCGACATTTCAGACATTTTTAAAACTGCACTGGGGTTTGGGCAAAATATGACCCATCGCCGTTTTCAGTAATTGGCATATTTTCGGTATGAAACGTCGTAATTTGAAACTGAAAAAAGGTGCAGACAGTCAGAATTCGGCTCAAAAATCACGCTCAGGAGTCAAATTTCTGACATTTCAGACATTTTGAAAACTGTAGGGGGATTTGGGCCAAATATGACCCATCGCCATTTTCAGTAATTGGCATATTTTCGGTACCTGGTTACCTGGTTGATGGGGTTCTGGGAGTTCTTCTACTCCCCAAGCCCGGCCCGAGGCCAGGCTCGACTTGTGAGAGTTTGGTCCACCAGGCTGTTGCTTGGAGCGGCCCGCAGGCCCACATACCCACCACAGCCCGGTTGGTCCGGCACTCCTTGGAGGAATAAATCTAGTTTCCTCTTGAAAATGTCCACGGTTGTTCCGGCAATATTTCTTATGCTTGCTGGGAGGACGTTGAACAACCGCGGACCTCTGATGTTTATACAGTGTTCTCTGATTGTGCCTATGGCACCTCTGCTCTTCATTGGTTCTATTCTACATTTTCTTCCATGTCGTTCACTCCAGTACGTTGTTATTTTACTGTGTAGATTTGGTACTTGGCCCTCCAGTATCTTCCAGGTGTATATTATTTGATATCTCTCTCGTCTTCTTTCTAGTGAGTACATTTGGAGGGCTTTGAGACGATCCCAATAATTTAGGTGCTTTATTGCGTCTATGCGTGCCGTATATGTTCTCTGTATTCCCTCTATTTCAGCAATCTCTCCTGCTTTGAAGGGGGAAGTGAGTACTGAGCAGTACTCAAGACGGGACAACACAAGTGCCTTGAAGAGTACAACCATTGTGATGGGATCCCTGGATTTGAAAGTTCTCGTAATCCATCCTATCATTTTTCTGGCTGTCGCAATATTTGCTTGGTTATGCTCCTTAAACGTTAGGTCGTCCGACATTATTATTCCCAAATCCTTTACATGCTGTTTTCCTACTATGGGTACATTTGATTGTGTTTTGTACTCTGTATTATGTTTAAGGTCCTCATTTTTACCGTACCTGAGTACCTGGAATTTATCACTGTTAAACATCATGTTATTTTCTGATGCCCAGTCGAAAACTTTATTAATATCAGCTTGAAGTTTTTCAATGTCCTCAGCCGAGGTAATTTTCATACTGATTTTTGTGTCATCTGCAAAGGATGATACGAAGCTGTGACTTGTATTTTTGTCTATATCTGATATGAGAATAAGGAAAAGCAGTGGTGCAAGGACTGTACCCTGAGGTACAGAGCTTTTCACTGCACTTGGACTAGATTTTATATGGTTGACAGTTACTCGCTGAGTCCTGTTTGACAGAAAACTGAGTATCCAGCGTCCTACTTTACCGGTTATTCCCATTGACTTCATTTTGTGTGCTATCACGCCATGGTCACATTTATCGAAGGCCTTTGCGAAGTCCGTGTATATCACATCAGCATTCTGTTTCTCTTCTAATGCCTCAGTGACTTTGTCGTAGTGCTCAAGTAGCTGTGAGAGGCACGATCTTCCCGCTCGAAATCCATGTTGGCCTGGGTTATGAAGGTCATTGGTCTCCATGAAATTGGTGACCTGACTCCTAATCACTCTCTCAAATACTTTTATGATGTGCGATGTTAGTGCAACTGGTCTATAATTTTTTGCCAATGCTTTGCTCCCTCCCTTGTGTAGAGGGGCTATGTCTGCTACTTTAAGTGCATCTGGTATCTCCCCCGTGTCCAAGCTCTTCCTCCACACTATACTGAGTGCCTGTGCTACCGGCACTTTGCATTTCTTTATAAATATTGAATTCCATGAGTCTGGACCTGGGGCCGAGTGCATGGGCATGTTTTCAATTTCTTTTTCAAAATTTAGTGCGCTCGTGTTTATATCAGTTATATTTACCGGGGTTTGAATATCCCGCATAAAGAAAATGTCTGGATCTTCCACCTTCATGTTGTTTATTGGAGTGCTAAACATGTCCTCTTACTGCTTTTTTAGGATTTCACTAATTTCTTTGTCATCCTCCGTGTATGAACCTTCACTTGTACGAATAGGTCCAATACTGGCAGTGGTTTTTGCTTTTGATTTCGCATATGAGAAGAAATATTTTGGATTTTTCTTTATTTCCTGAATTGCTTTCTGTTCTAACTGCCTTTCTTCAGTTTCATATGAGTGTTTCAATTTCCGCTCGATTTCTTCAATCTCCCTATTTAAATTATTCCTTCTTTGACGGGAAATTCGTGTCTGCATAAGCAGTTCCGTTATTTTTTTCCTGCGTTTATAGTGTCGTCTGCGTTCTCTTTCTACGTTAGATCTCTTTCTGGCTTTCCTCAAAGGAACATGTTTCAGACAGACTTGATACGCTTCTGAAGTAAGTTTTTCTATTCCTTCTGTAGGACTTGTATTATTTAGAACAGTTCCCCATGGAATGTTTGTAAGTTCCCTGTTTATTATCTCCCAGTCTATCCTTTTATTATTAAAATTGAATTTACTGAATAGCCCCTCTCGCTTTATCAACGTTTTAGGTCTATTCTGAGTATTGATGGTCGTTTGCACTTCAATGAGTTTGTGATCTGAGTATGTGGTATCTGATATCGTAATGTCTCTGATAATGTCTTCATTGTTCGTAAAGACCAGATCTAGAATATTTTCATTTCTCGTTGGCTCCGATATCTGCTGATTGAGTGAAAATTTGTCACAGAATCTAAGTAGTTCTCTAATCTGTGGTTGGTTAGGTCCTGATAGATTTCCTGGTATAATATTATTGTTTGCTATTTTCCACCTGAGACTAGGCAAGTTGAAGTCACCTAGGAAAATAATATCAGGTATCGGGTTCTCCAAATTATCAAGGCTATTCTCTATTTTGCTTATCTGTTCTGTGAATTCCTCAGCCGTTGCATCTGGCGGTTTGTATATTAGTATAATCACTAAATTTATTTTCTCTATTTTTAATCCCAGTACCTCTACCACCTCATTTGTAACGTTTAGGAGCTCCGAGCATACAAGGTCTTCCCTAATATACAGACCCACTCCTCCATGTGACCTAATTTTCCTATCACACCTGTATAGGTTATATCCTGGAATCCAGATCTCACTGTCCAACAATTCCCCTGCATGGGTTTCTGTGAAAGCTCCAAATACTGCATTTGACTCCGTGAGGAGGCCATTTATGAACTGTACTTTGTTGTTTGTTCTTGTTTTCAGTCCTTGTATGTTGGCAAAGATGAATGAGGTTACTCTATTAGTGATAGGTATAAAAAGTCGTAATTTTAAACTGAAAATTGGTGCAGAGAGTCAGAATTCGGATAAAAAATCACGCTCAGGAGTAAAATTTCCGACATTTCAGACATTTTAAAAACTGCGGGGGGGGGGGGGGTTTGGGCAAAATATGACCTATCGCCGTTTACAGTAATTGACATATTTTCGGTATGAAACTTCGTAATTTGAAACTGAAAATAGGTGCAGAGAGTCAGAATTCGGCTCAAAAATCACGCTCAGGAGTCAAATTTCAGACATTTTAAAAACTGCAGGGGGGGGTTTGGGCAAAATATGACCCATCGCGTTTTCAGTAATTGGCATATTTTCGGTATGAAACGTCGTAATTTGAAACTGAAAATAGGTGCAGAGAGTCAGAATTCGGCTCAAAAATCATGCTCAGGAGTCAAATTTCCGACATTACAGACATTTTGAAAACTGCAGTGGAGTTTAAGCAAAATATGACCCATCGCTGTTTTCAGTAATTAGAATATTTTCGGAATAAAAAGTCGTAATTTGAAACTGAAAATAGGTGCAGAGAGTCAGAATTCGGCTCAAAATTCACGCTCAGGAGTCAAATTTCCGACATTTCAGACATTTTGAAAACTGCAGGGGGGTTTGGGCAAAATATGACCCATCTCCGTTTACAGTAATTGGCATATTTTCGGTATGAAACGTCGTAATTTGAAACTGAAAATAGGTGCAGAGAGTCAGCATTCGGCTCAAAAATCACGCTCAGGAGTCAAATTTCAGACATTTCAGACATTTTGAAAACTGCAGGGGGGTTTGGGTCAAAATATGACCCATCGCCGTTTTCAGTAATTGGCATATTTTCGGTATAAAAACTCGTAATTTGAAACTGAAAATAGGTGCAGAGAGTCAGAATTCGGGTAAAAAATCGCGCTCAGGAGTCAAATTTCCGACATTTCTGACATTTTGAAAACTGCAGGGGGGTTTGGGCAAAATATGACCCATCTCCGTATACAGTAATTGGCATATTTTTGGTATGAAACGTCGTAATTTGAAACTGAAAACATGGTGCAGAGAGTCAGAATTCGGCTCAAAAATCACGCTCAGGAGTCAAATTTCAGACATTTCAGACATTTTAAAAACTGCAGGGGGGTTTGGGCAAAATATGACCCATAGCTGTTTTCAGTAATTGGCATATTTTCGGTATAAAAAGTCGTAATTTGAAACTGAAAATAGGTGCAGAGAGTGAGAATTGGGATAAAAAATCACGATCATGGGTCAAATTTCCGACATTTCAGACATTTTGAAAACTGCAGGGGGGTTTGGGCAAAATATGACCCATCTCCGTTTACAGTATTTGGCATATTTTCGGTATGAAACGTCGTAATTTGAAACTGAAAATAGGTGCAGAGAGTCAGAATTCAGATAAAAAATCACGCTCAGGAGTCAAATTTCCGACATTTCAGACATTTTAAAAACTGCAGGGGGGTTTGGGCAAAATATGACCCATCGCCGTTTTAAGTAATTGGCATGTTTTCGGAATAAAAAGTCGTAATTTGAAACTGAAAATAGGTGCAGAGATTCAGAATTCGGACAAAAAATCACGCTCATTAGTCAATATTCCGACATTTCAGACATTTTGAAAACTGCAGGGGGGTGTTTGGGCAAAATATGATCCATCGCCGTTTACAGTAATTGGCATATTTTCGGTATGAAACGTCGTAATTTGAAACTGAAAATAGGTGAAGAGAGTCAGAATTCGGCTCAAAAATCACGCTTAGGAGTCAAATTTCCGACATTTCAGACATTTTAAAAACTGCACTGGGGTTTGGGCAAAATATGACCCATCGCCGTTTTCAGTAATTGGCATATTTTCGGTATGAAACGTCGTAATTTGAAACTGAAAAAAGGTGCAGACAGTCAGAATTCGGCTCAAAAATCACGATCAGGAGTCAAATTTCTGACATTTCAGACATTTTGAAAACTGTAGGGGGATTTGGGCCAAATATGACCCATCGCCATTTTCAGTAATTGGCATATTTTCGGTATAAAAAGTCGTAATTTTAAACTGAAAATTGGTGCAGAGAGTCAGAATTCGGATAAAAAATCACGCTCAGGAGTCAAATTTCCGACATTTCAGACATTTTAAAAACTGCGGGGGGGTTTGGGCAAAATATGACCTATCGCCGTTTACAGTAATTGGCATATTTTCGGTATGAAACTTCGTAATTTGAAACTGAAAATAGGTGCAGAGAGTCAGAATTCGGCTCAAAAATCACGCTCAGGAGTCAAATTTCAGACATTTCAGACATTTTAAAAACTGCAGGGGGGGGGGTTTGGGCAAAATATGACCCATCGCGTTTTCAGTAATTGGCATATTTTCGGTATGAAACGTCGTAATTTGAAACTGAAAATAGGTGCAGAGAGTCAGAATTCGGCTCAAAAATCATGCTCAGGAGTCAAATTTCCAACATTACAGACATTTTGAAAACTGCAGTGGAGTTTAAGCAAAATATGACCCATCGCTGTTTTCAGTAATTAGAATATTTTCGGAATAAAAAGTCGTAATTTGAAACTGAAAATAGGTGCAGAGAGTCAGAATTCGTCTCAAAATTCACGCTCAGGAGTCAAATTTCCGACATTTCAGACATTTTGAAAACTGCAGGGGGGTTTGGGCAAAATATGACCCATCTCCGTTTACAGTAATTGGCATATTTTCGGTATGAAACGTCGTAATTTGAAACTGAAAATAGGTGCAGAGATTCAGCATTCGGCTCAAAAATCACGCTCAGGAGTCAAATTTCAGACATTTCAGACATTTTGAAAACTGCAGGGGGGTTTGGGTCAAAATATGACCCATCGCCGTTTTCAGTAATTGGCATATTTTCGGTATAAAAACTCGTAATTTGAAACTGAAAATAGGTGCAGAGAGTCAGAATTCGGGTAAAAAATCGCGCTCAGGAGTCAAATTTCCGACATTTCTGACATTTTGAAAACTGCAGGGGGGTTTGGGCAAAATATGACCCATCTCCGTATACAGTAATTGGCATATTTTTGGTATGAAACGTCGTAATTTAAAACTGAAAATAGGTGCAGAGAGTCAGAATTCGGCTCAAAAATCACGCTCAGGAGTCAAATTTCCGACATTTCAGACATTTTAAAAACTGCAGGGGGGTTTGGGCAAAATATGACCCATCGCCGTTTTAAGTAATTGGCATGTTTTCGGAATAAAAAGTCGTAATTTGAAACTGAAAATAGGTGCAGAGATTCAGAATTCGGACAAAAATTCACGCTCAGGAGTCAATATTCCGACATTTCAGACATTTTGAAAACTGCAGGGGGTGTTTGGGCAAAATATGATCCATCGCCGTTTACAGTAATTGGCATATTTTCGGTATGAAACGTCGTAATTTGAAACTGAAAATAGGTGAAGAGAGTCAGAATTCGGCTCAAAAATCACGCTCAGGAGTCAAATTTCTGACATTTCAGACATTTTAAAAACTGCACTGGGGTTTGGGCAAAATATGACCCATCGCCGTTTTCAGTAATTGGCATATTTTCGGTATAAAAAGTCGTAATTTGAAACTGAAAATAGGAGCAGAGAGTCAGAATTGGGATAAAAAATCATGCTCAGGGGTCAAATTTCCGACATTTCAGACATTTTGAAAACTGCAGGGGGGTTTGGGCAAAATATGACCCATCTCCGTTTACAGTAATTGGCATATTTTCGGTATAAAAAGTCGTAATTTGAAACTGAAAATAGGTGCAGAGAGTCAGAATTCGGATAAAAAATCACGCTCAGGAGTCAAATTTCCGACATTTCAGACATTTTGAAAACTGCACGGGGGTTTGGGCAAAATATGACCCATCTCCGTATACAGTAATTGGCATATTTTCGGTATGAAACATCGTAATTTGAAACTGAAAATAGGTGCAGAGAGTCAGAATTCGCCTCAAAAATCACGCTCAGGAGCCAAATTTCCGACATTACAGAAATTTTGAAAACTGCAGGGGAGTTTAAGCAAAATATGACCCATCGCCGTTTTCAGTAATTAGAATATTTTCGTAATAAAAAGTCGTAATTTGAAACTGAAAATAGGTGCAGAGAGTCAGAATTCGGCTCAAAAATCACGCTCAGGAGTCAAATTTCCGACATTTCAGACATTTTAAAAACTGCAGGGGGGTTTAGGCAAAATATGACCTATCGCCGTTAGCAGTAATTGGCATATTTTCGGTATGAAACGTCGTAATTTGAAACTAAAAATAGGTGCAGAGAGTCAGAATTCGGCTCAAAACTCACGCTTAGGAGTCAAATTTCCGACATTTCAGACATTTTAAAAACTGCAGGGGGGGTTTGGGCAAAATATGACCCATCGCGTTTTCAGTAATTGGCATATTTTCGGTATGAAACGTCGTAATTTGAAACTGAAAATAGGTGCAGAGAGTCAGAATTCGGCTCAAAAATCACGCTCAGGAGTCAAATTTCCGACATTACAGACATTTTGAAAACTGCAGGGGAGTTTAAGCAAAATATGACCCATCGCCGTTTTCAGTAATTAGAATATTTTCGGAATAAAAAGTCGTAATTTGAAACTGAAAATAGGTGCAGAGAGTCAGAATTCGGCTCAAAAATCATACTCAGGAGTCAAATTTCCGACATTACAGACATTTTGAAAACTGCAGTGGAGTTTAAGCAAAATATGACCCATCGCTGTTTTCAGTAATTAGAATATTTTCGGAATAAAAAGTCGTAATTTGAAACTGAAAATAGGTGCAGAGAGTCAGAATTCGGCTCAAAATTCACGCTCAGGAGTCAAATTTCCGACATTTCAGACATTTTGAAAACTGCAGGGGGGTTTGGGCAAAATATGACCCATCTCCGTTTACAGTAATTGGCATATTTTCGGTATGAAACGTCGTAATTTGAAACTGAAAATAGGTGCAGAGAGTCAGCATTCGGCTCAAAAATCACGCTCAGGAGTCAAATTTCAGACATTTCAGACATTTTGAAAACTGCAGGGGGGTTTGGGTCAAAATATGACCCATCGCCGTTTTCAGTAATTGGCATATTTTCGGTATAAAAACTCGTAATTTGAAACTGAAAATAGGTGCAGAGAGTCAGAATTCGGGTAAAAAATCGCGCTCAGGAGTCAAATTTCCGACATTTCTGACATTTTGAAAACTGCAGTGGGGTTTGGGCAAAATATGACCCATCTCCGTATACAGTAATTGGCATATTTTTGGTATGAAACGTCGTAATTTAAAACTGAAAATAGGTGCAGAGAGTCAGAATTCGGCTCAAAAATCACGCTCAGGAGTCAAATTTCCGACATTTCAGACATTTTAAAAACTGCAGGGGGGTTTGGGCAAAATATGACCCATCGCCGTTTTAAGTAATTGGCATGTTTTCGGAATAAAAAGTCGTAATTTGAAACTGAAAATAGGTGCAGAGATTCAGAATTCGGACAAAAATTCACGCTCAGGAGTCAATTTTCCGACATTTCAGACATTTTGAAAACTGCAGGGGGTGTTTGGGCAAAATATGATCCATCGCCGTTTACAGTAATTGGCATATTTTCGGTATGAAACGTCGTAATTTGAAACTGAAAATAGGTGAAGAGAGTCAGAATTCGGCTCAAAAATCACGCTCAGGAGTCAAATTTCTGACATTTCAGACATTTTAAAAACTGCAGTGGGGTTTGGGCAAAATATGACCCATCTCCGTATACAGTAATTGGCATATTTTTGGTATGAAACGTCGTAATTTAAAACTGAAAATAGGTGCAGAGAGTCAGAATTCGGCTCAAAAATCACGCTCAGGAGTCAAATTTCCGACATTTCAGACATTTTAAAAACTGCAGGGGGGTTTGGGCAAAATATGACCCATCGCCGTTTTAAGTAATTGGCATGTTTTCGGAATAAAAAGTCGTAATTTGAAACTGAAAATAGGTGCAGAGATTCAGAATTCGGACAAAAATTCACGCTCAGGAGTCAATTTTCCGACATTTCAGACATTTTGAAAACTGCAGGGGGTGTTTGGGCAAAATATGATCCATCGCCGTTTACAGTAATTGGCATATTTTCGGTATGAAACGTCGTAATTTGAAACTGAAAATAGGTGAAGAGAGTCAGAATTCGGCTCAAAAATCACGCTCAGGAGTCAAATTTCTGACATTTCAGACATTTTAAAAACTGCACTGGGGTTTGGGCAAAATATGACCCATCGCCGTTTTCAGTAATTGGCATATTTTCGGTATAAAAAGTCGTAATTTGAAACTGAAAATAGGCGCAGAGAGTCAGAATTGGGATAAAAAATCATGCTCAGGGGTCAAATTTCCGACATTTCAGACATTTTGAAAACTGCAGGGGGGTTTGGGCAAAATATGACCCATCTCCGTTTACAGTAATTGGCATATTTTCGGTATGAAACGTCGTAATTTGAAACTGAAAATAGGTGCAGAGAGTCAGAATTCGGATAAAAAATCACGCTCAGGAGTCAAATTTCAGACATTTCAGACATTTTGAAAACTGCAGGGGGGTTTGAGCAAAATATGACCCATCGCCGTTTTCAGTAATTGGCATATTTTCGGTATAAAAAGTCGTAATTTGAAACTGAAAATAGGTGCAGAGAGTCAGAATTCGGCTCAAAAATCACGCTAAGGAGTCAAATTTCCGACATTGCAGACATTTTGAAAACTGCAGGGGTGTTTAAGCAAAATATGACCCATCGCCGTTTTCAGTAATTAGAATATTTTCGGAATAAAAAGTCGTAATTTGAAACTGAAAATAGGTGCAGAGAGTCAGAATTCGGCTCAAAAATCACGCTCAGGAGTCAAATTTCCGACATTTCAGACATTTTAAAAACTGCAGGGGGGTTTAGGCAAAATATGACCTATCGCCGTTTGCAGTAATTGGCATATTTTCGGTATGAAACGTCGTAATTTGAAACTAAAAATAGGTGCAGAGAGTCAGAATTCGGCTCAAAACTCACGCTTAGGAGTCAAATTTCCGACATTTCAGACATTTTAAAAACTGCAGGGGGGGTTTGGGCAAAATATGACCCATCGCGTTTTCAGTAATTGGCATATTTTCGGTATGAAACGTCGTAATTTGAAACTGAAAATAGGTGCAGAGAGTCAGAATTCGGCTCAAAAATCACGCTCAGGAGTCAAATTTCCGACATTACAGACATTTTGAAAACTGCAGGGGAGTTTAATCAAAATATGACCCATCGCCGTTTTCAGTAATTAGAATATTTTCGGAATAAAAAGTCGTAATTTGAAACTGAAAATAGGTGCAGAGAGTCAGAATTCGGCTCAAAAATCACGCTCAGGAGTCAAATTTCAGACATTTCAGACATTTTGAAAACTGCAGGGGGGTTTGGGCAAAATATGACCCATCGCTGTTTTCAGTAATTGGCATATTTTCGGTATAAAAACTCGTAATTTGAATCTGAAAATAGCTGCAGAGAGTCAGAATTCGGATAAAAAATCACGCTCAGGAGTCAAATTTCCGACATTTCTGACATTTTGAAAACTGCAGGGGGGTTTGGGCAAAATATGACCCATCTCCGTATACAGTAATTGGCATATTTTTGGTATGAAAGGTCGTAATTTGAAACTGAAAATAGGTGCAGAGAGTCAGAATTCGGCTCAAAAATCACGCTCAGGAGACAAATTTCAGACATTTCAGACATTTTAAAAACTGCAGGGTGGTTTGGGCAAAATATGACCCATAGCCGTTTTCAGTAATTGGCATATTTTCGGTATAAAAAGTCGTAATTTGAAACTGAAAATAGGTGCAGAGAGTCAAAATTGGGATAAAAAATCATGCTCAGGGGTCAAATTTCCGACATTTCAGACATTTTGAAAACTGCAGGGGGGTTTCGGCAAAATATGACCCATCTCCGTTTACAGTAATTGGCATATTTTCGGTATGAAACGTCGTAATTTGAAACTGAAAATAGGTGCAGAGAGTCAGAATTCGGATAAAAAATCACGCTCAGGAGTCAAATTTCAGACATTTCAGACATTTTGAAAACTGCAGGGGGGTTTGAGCAAAATATGACCCATCGCCGTTTTCAGTAATTGGCATATTTTCGGTATAAAAAGTCGTAATTTGAAACTGAAAATAGGTGCAGAGAGTCAGAATTCGGCTCAAAAATCACGCTAAGGAGTCAAATTTCCGACATTGCAGACATTTTGAAAACTGCAGGGGTGTTTAAGCAAAATATGACCCATCGCCGTTTTCAGTAATTAGAATATTTTCGGAATAAAAAGTCGTAATTTGAAACTGAAAAGAGGTGCAGAGAGTCAGAATTCGGATAAAAAATCACGCTCAGGAGTCAAATTTCCGACATTTCAGACATTTTGAAAACTGCAGGGGGGTTTGGGCAAAATATGACCCATCGCCGTTTTCAGTAATTAGAATATTTTCGGAATAAAAAGTCGTAATTTGAAACTGAAAATAGGTGCAGAGAGTCAGAATTCGGCTCAAAAATCACGCTCAGGAGTCAAATTTCAGACATTTCAGACATTTTGAAAACTGCAGGGGGGTTTGGGCAAAATATGACCCATCGCCGTTTTCAGTAATTGGCATATTTTCGGTATAAAAACTCGTAATTTGAAACTGAAAATAGGTGCAGAGAGTCAGAATTCGGATAAAAAATCACGCTCAGGAGTCAAATTTCCGACATTTCTGACATTTTGAAAACTGCAGGGGGGTTTGGGCAAAATATGACCCATCTCCGTATACAGTAATTGGCATATTTTTGGTATGAAACGTCGTAATTTGAAACTGAAAACATGGTGCAGAGAGTCAGAATTCGGCTCAAAAATCACGCTCAGGAGTCAAATTTCAGACATTTCAGACATTTTAAAAACTGCAGGGGGGTTTGGGCAAAATATGACCCATAGCTGTTTTCAGTAATTGGCATATTTTCGGTATAAAAAGTCGTAATTTGAAACTGAAAATAGGTGCAGAGAGTAAGAATTGGGATAAAAAATCACGATCATGGGTCAAATTTCCGACATTTCAGACATTTTGAAAACTGCAGGGGGGTTTGGGCAAAATATGACCCATCGCCGTTTTAAGTAATTGGCATGTTTTCGGAATAAAAAGTCGTAATTTGAAACTGAAAATAGGTGCAGAGATTCAGAATTCGGACAAAAAATCACGCTCATTAGTCAATATTCCGACATTTCAGACATTTTGAAAACTGCAGGGGGGTGTTTGGGCAAAATATAATCCATCGCCGTTTACAGTAATTGGCATATTTTCGGTATGAAACGTCGTAATTTGAAACTGAAAATAGGTGAAGAGAGTCAGAATTCGGCTCAAAAATCACGCTTAGGAGTCAAATTTCCGACATTTCACACATTTTAAAAACTGCACTGGGGTTTGGGCAAAATATGACCCATCGCCGTTTTCAGTAATTGGCATATTTTCGGTATGAAACGTCGTAATTTGAAACTGAAAAAAGGTGCAGACAGTCAGAATTCGGCTCAAAAATCACGCTCATGAGTCAAATTTCTGACATTTCAGACATTTTGAAAACTGTAGGGGGATTTGGGCCAAATATGACCCATCGCCATTTTCAGTAATTGGCATATTTTCGGTATAAAAAGTCGTAATTTTAAACTGAAAATTGGTGCAGAGAGTCAGAATTCGGATAAAAAATCACGCTCAGGAGTCAAATTTCCGACATTTCAGACATTTTAAAAACTGCGGGGGGGTTTGGGCAAAATATGACCTATCGCCGTTTACAGTAATTGGCATATTTTCGGTATGAAACTTCGTAATTTGAAACTGAAAATAGGTGCAGAGAGTCAGAATTCGGCTCAAAAATCACGCTCAGGAGTCAAATTTCAGACATTTCAGACATTTTAAAAACTGCAGGGGGGGGTTTGGGCAAAATATGACCCATCGCGTTTTCAGTAATTGGCATATTTTCGGTATGAAACGTCGTAATTTGAAACTGAAAATAGGTGCAGAGAGTCAGAATTCGGCTCAAAAATCATGCTCAGGAGTCAAATTTCCGACATTACAGACATTTTGAAAACTGCAGTGGAGTTTAAGCAAAATATGACCCATCGCTGTTTTCAGTAATTAGAATATTTTCGGAATAAAAAGTCGTAATTTGAAACTGAAAATAGGTGCAGAGAGTCAGAATTCGGGTAAAAAATCGCGCTCAGGAGTCAAATTTCCGACATTTCTGACATTTTGAAAACTGCAGGGGGGTTTGGGCAAAATATGACCCATCTCCGTATACAGTAATTGGCATATTTTTGGTATGAAACGTCGTAATTTAAAACTGAAAATAGGTGCAGAGAGTCAGAATTCGGCTCAAAAATCACGCTCAGGAGTCAAATTTCCGACATTTCAGACATTTTAAAAACTGCAGGGGGGTTTGGGCAAAATATGACCCATCGCCGTTTTAAGTAATTGGCATGTTTTCGGAATAAAAAGTCGTAATTTGAAACTGAAAATAGGTGCAGAGATTCAGAATTCGGACAAAAAATCACGCTCAGGAGTCAATATTCCGACATTTCAGACATTTTGAAAACTGCAGGGGGTGTTTGGGCAAAATATGATCCATCGCCGTTTACAGTAATTGGCATATTTTCGGTATGAAACGTCGTAATTTGAAACTGAAAATAGGTGAAGAGAGTCAGAATTCGGCTCAAAAATCACGCTCAGGAGTCAAATTTCTGACATTTCAGACATTTTAAAAACGGCACTGGGGTTTGGGCAAAATATGACCCATCGCCGTTTTCAGTAATTGGCATATTTTCGGTATAAAAAGTCGTAATTTGAAACTGAAAATAGGCGCAGAGAGTCAGAATTGGGATAAAAAATCATGCTCAGGGGTCAAATTTCCGACATTTCAGACATTTTGAAAACTGCAGGGGGGTTTGGGCAAAATATGACCCATCTCCGTTTACAGTAATTGGCATATTTTCGGTATGAAACGTCGTAATTTGAAACTGAAAATAGGTGCAGAGAGTCAGAATTCGGATAAAAAATCACGCTCAGGAGTCAAATTTCAGACATTTCAGACATTTTGAAAACTGCAGGGGGGTTTGAGCAAAATATGACCCATCGCCGTTTTCAGTAATTGGCATATTTTCGGTATAAAAAGTCGTAATTTGAAACTGAAAATAGGTGCAGAGAGTCAGAATTCGGCTCAAAAATCACGCTAAGGAGTCAAATTTCCGACATTGCAGACATTTTGAAAACTGCAGGGGTGTTTAAGCAAAATATGACCCATCGCCGTTTTCAGTAATTAGAATATTTTCGGAATAAAAAGTCGTAATTTGAAACTGAAAATAGGTGCAGAGAGTCAGAATTCGGATAAAAAATCACGCTCAGGAGTCAAATTTCCGACATTTCAGACATTTTACAAACTGCACGGGGGTTTGGGCAAAATATGACCCATCTCCGTATACAGTAATTGGCATATTTTCGGTATGAAACATCGTAATTTGAAACTGAAAATAGGTGCAGAGAGTCAGAATTCGCCTCAAAAATCACGCTCAGGAGCCAAATTTCCGACATTACAGACATTTTGAAAACTGCAGGGGAGTTTAAGCAAAATATGACCCATCGCCGTTTTCAGTAATTAGAATATTTTCGGAATAAAAAGTCGTAATTTGAAACTGAAAATAGGTGCAGAGAGTCAGAATTCGGCTCAAAAATCACGCTCTGGAGTCAAATTTCCGACGTTTCAGACATTTTAAAAACTGCAGGGGGGTTTAGGCAAAATATGACCTATCGCCGTTTGCAGTAATTGGCATTTTTTCGGTATGAAACGTCGTAATTTGAAACTAAAAATAGGTGCAGAGAGTCAGAATTCGGCTCAAAACTCACGCTTAGGAGTCAAATTTCCGACATTTCAGATATTTTAAAAACTGCAGGGGGGGTTTGGGCAAAATATGACCCATCGCGTTTTCAGTAATTGGCATATTTTCGGTATGAAACGTCGTAATTTGAAACTGAAAATAGGTGCAGAGAGTCAGAATTCGGCTCAAAAATCACGCTCAGGAGTCAAATTTCCGACATTACAGACATTTTGAAAACTGCAGGGGAGTTTAAGCAAAATATGACCCATCGCCGTTTTCAGTAATTAGAATATTTTCGGAATAAAAAGTCGTAATTTGAAACTGAAAATAGGTGCAGAGAGTCAGAATTCGGCTCAAAATCACGCTCAGGAGTCAAATTTCAGACATTTCAGACATTTTGAAAACTGCAGGGGGGTTTGGGCAAAATATGACCCATCGCTGTTTTCAGTAATTGGCATATTTTCGGTATAAAAACTCGTAATTTGAATCTGAAAATAGCTGCAGAGAGTCAGAATTCGGATAAAAAATCACGCTCAGGAGTCAAATTTCCGACATTTCTGACATTTTGAAAACTGCAGGGGGGTTTGGGCAAAATATGACCCATCTCCGTATACAGTAATTGGCATATTTTTGGTATGAAAGGTCGTAATTTGAAACTGAAAATAGGTGCAGAGAGTCAGAATTCGGCTCAAAAATCACGCTCAGGAGACAAATTTCAGACATTTTAAAAACTGCAGGGTGGTTTGGCCAAAATATGACCCATAGCCGTTTTCAGTAATTGGCATATTTTCGGTATAAAAAGTCGTAATTTGAAACTGAAAATAGGTGCAGAGAGTCAAAATTGGGATAAAAAATCATGCTCAGGGGTCAAATTTCCGACATTTCAGACATTTTGAAAACTGCAGGGGGGTTTCGGCAAAATATGACCCATCTCCGTTTACAGTAATTGGCATATTTTCGGTATGAAACGTCGTAATTTGAAACTGAAAATAGGTGCAGAGAGTCAGAATTCGGATAAAAAATCACGCTCAGGAGTCAAATTTCCGACATTGCAGACATTTTGAAAACTGCAGGGGTGTTTAAGCAAAATATGACCCATCGCCGTTTTCAGTAATTGGCATATTTTCGGTATAAAAAGTCGTAATTTGAAACTGAAAATAGGTGCAGAGAGTCAGAATTCGGCTCAAAAATCACGCTAAGGAGTCAAATTTCCGACATTGCAGACATTTTGAAAACCGCAGGGGTGTTTAAGCAAAATATGACCCATCGCCGTTTTCAGTAATTAGAATATTTTCGGAATAAAAAGTCGTAATTTGAAACTGAAAAGAGGTGCAGAGAGTCAGAATTCGCATAAAAAATCACGCTCAGGAGTCAAATTTCCGACATTTCAGACATTTTGAAAACTGCAGGGGGGTTTGGGCAAAATATGACCCATCGCCGTTTTCAGTAATTAGAATATTTTCGGAATAAAAAGTCGTAATTTGAAACTGAAAATAGGTGCAGAGAGTCAGAATTCGGCTAAAAAATCACGCTCAGGAGTCAAATTTCAGACATTTCAGACATTTTGAAAACTGCAGGGGGGTTTGGGCAAAATATGACCCATCTCCGTTTACAGTAATTGGCATATTTTCGGTATGAAACGTCGTAATTTGAAACTGCAAATAGGTGCAGAGAGTCAGCATTCGGCTCAAAAATCACGCTCAGGAGTCAAATTTCTGACATTTCAGACATTTTAAAAACTGCAGGGGGGTTTGGGCAAAATATGACCCATAGCTGTTTTCAGTAATTGGCATATTTTCGGTATAAAAAGTCGTAATTTGAAACTGAAAATAGGTGCAGAGATTTAGAATTCGGACAAAAAATCACGCTCATTAGTCAATATTCCGACATTTCAGACATTTTGAAAACTGCAGGGGGGTGTTTGGGCAAAATATGATCCATCGCCGTTTACAGTAATTGGCATATTTTCGGTATGAAACGTCGTAATTTGAAACTGAAAATAGGTGAAGAGAGTCAGAATTCGGCTCAAAAATCACGCTTAGGAGTCAAATTTCCGACATTTCAGACATTTTAAAAACTGCACTGGGGTTTGGGCAAAATATGACCCATCGCCGTTTTCAGTAATTGGCATATTTTCGGTATGAAACGTCGTAATTTGAAACTGAAAAAAGGTGCAGACAGTCAGAATTCGGCTCAAAAATCACGCTCAGGAGTCAAATTTCTGACATTTCAGACATTTTGAAAACTGTAGGGGGGTTTGGGCCAAATATGACCCATCGCCATTTTCAGTAATTGGCATATTTTCGGTATAAAAAGTCGTAATTTTAAACTGAAAATTGGTGCAGAGAGTCAGAATTCGGATAAAAAATCACGCTCAGGAGTCAAATTTCCGACATTTCAGACATTTTAAAAACTGCGGGGGGGTTTGGGCAAAATATGACCTATCGCCGTTTACAGTAATTGGCATATTTTCGGTATGAAACGTCGTAATTTGAAACTGAAAATAGGTGCAGAGAGTCAGAATTCGGCTCAAAACTCACGCTCAGGAGTAAAATTTCCGACATTTCAGACATTTTAAAAACTGCAGGGGGGGGGGGTTTGGGCAAAATATGACCCATCGCGTTTTCAGTAATTGGCATATTTTCGGTATGAAACGTCGTAATTTGAAACTGAAAATAGGTTCAGAGAGTCAGAATTCGGCTCAAAAATCATGCTCAGGAGTCAAATTTCCGACATTACAGACATTTTGAAAACTGCAGTGGAGTTTAAGCAAAATATGACCCATCGCTGTTTTCAGTAATTAGAATATTTTCAGAATAAAAAGTCGTAATTTGAAACTGAAAATAGGTGCAGAGAGTCAGAATTCGGCTCAAAATTCACGCTCAGGAGTCAAATTTCCGACATTTCAGACATTTTGAAAACTGCAGGGGGGTTTGGGCAAAATATGACAAATCTCCGTATACAGTAATTGGCATATTTTTGGTATGAAACGTCGTAATTTGAAACTGAAAATAGGTGCAGAGAGTCAGAATTCGGCTCAAAAATCACGCTCAGGAGTCAAATTTCCGACATTTCAGACATTTTAAAAACTGCAGGGGGGTTTGGGCAAAATATGACCCATCGCCGTTTTAAGTAATTGGCATGTTTTTGGAATAAAAAGTCGTAATTTGAAACTGAAAATAGGTGCAGAGATTCAGAATTCGGACAAAAAATCACGCTCAGGAGTCAATATTCCGACATTTCAGACATTTTGAAAACTGCAGGGGGGGTTTGGGCAAAATATGATCCATCGCCGTTTACAGTAATTGGCATATTTTTGGTATGAAACGTCGTAATTTGAAACTGAAAATAGGTGCAGAGAGTCAGAATTCGGCTCAAAAATCACGCTCAGGAGTCAAATTTCAGACATTTCAGACATTTTAAAAACTGCAGGGGGGTTTGGGTAAAATATGACCCTTAGCTGTTTTCAGTAATTGGCATATTTTCGGTATAAAAAGTCGTAATTTGAAACTGAAAATAGGTGCAGAGAGTCAGAATTGGGATAAAAAATCACGCTCAGGGGTCAAATTTCTGACATTTCAGACATATTGACAACTGCAGGGGGGTTTGGGCAAAATATGACCCATCTCCGTTTACAGTAATTGGCATATTTTCGGTATGAAACGTCGCAATTTGAAACTGAAAATAGGTGAAGAGATTCAGAATTCGGACAAAAAATCACGCTCAGGAGTCAATATTCCGACATTTCAGACATTTTGAAAACTGCAGGGGGTGTTTGGGCAAAATATGATCCATCGCCGTTTACAGTAATTGGCATATTTTCGGTATGAAACGTCGTAATTTGAAACTGAAAATAGGTGAAGAGAGTCAGAATTCGGCTCAAAAATCACGCTCAGGAGTCAAATTTCTGACATTTCAGACATTTTAAAAACTGCACTGGGGTTTGGGCAAAATATGACCCATCGCCGTTTTCAGTAATTGGCATATTTTCGGTAAGAAACGTCGTAAATTGAAACTGAAAATAGGTGCAGAGATTCAGAATTCGGACAAAAAATCACGCTCAGGAGTCAATATTCCGACATTTCAGACATTTTGAAAACTGCAGGGGGTGTTTGGGCAAAATATGATCCATCGCCGTTTACAGTAATTGGCATATTTTCGGTATGAAACGTCGTAATTTGAAACTGAAAATAGGTGAAGAGAGTCAGAATTCGGCTCAAAAATCACGCTCAGGAGTCAAATTTCTGACATTTCAGACATTTTAAAAACTGCACTGGGGTTTGGGCAAAATATGACCCATCGCCGTTTTCAGTAATTGGCATATTTTCGGTATGAAACGTCGTAATTTGAAACTGAAAAGAGGTGCAGAGATTCAGAATTCGGATAAAAAATCACGCTCAGGAGTCAAATTTCCGACATTTCAGACATTTTGAAAACTGCAGGGGGGTTTGGGCAAAATATGACCCATCTCCGTATACAGTAATTGGCATATTTTCGGTATGAAACATCGTAATTTGAAACTGAAAATAGGTGCAGAGAGTCAGAATTCGCCTCAAAAATCACGCTCAGGAGACAAATTTCCGACATTACAGACATTTTGAAAACTGCAGGGGAGTTTAAGCAAAATATGACCCATCGCCGTTTTCAGTAATTAGAATATTTTCGGAATAAAAAGTCGTAATTTGAAACTGAAAATAGGTGCAGAGAGTCAGAATTCGGCTCAAAAATCACGCTCAGGAGTCAAATTTCAGACATTTCAGACATTTTGAAAACTGCAGGGGGGTTTGGGCAAAATATGACCCATCTCCGTTTACAGTAATTGGCATATTTTTGGTATGAAACGTCGTAATTTGAAACTGAAAATAGGTGCAGAGAGTCAGCATTCGGCTCAAAAATCACGCTCAGGAGTCAAATTTCTGACATTTCAGACATTTTGAAAACTGCAGGGGGGTTTGGGCAAAATATGACCCATCGTCGTTTTCAGTAATTGGCATATTTTCGGTATAAAAACTCGTAATTTGAAACTGAAAATAGGTGCAGAGAGTCAGAATTCGGATAAAAAATCACGCTCAGGAGTCAAATTTCCGACATTTCTGACATTTTGAAAACTGCAGGGGGGTTTGGGCAAAATATGACCCATCTCCGTTTACAGTAATTGGCATATTTTTGGTATGAAACGTCGTAATTTGAAACTGAAAATAGGTGCAGAGAGTCAGAATTCGGCTCAAAAATCACGCTCAGGAGTCAAATTTCAGACATTTCAGACATTTTAAAAACTGCAGGGGGGTTTGGGCAAAATATGACCCATAGCTGTTTTCTGTAATTGGCATATTTTCGGTATAAAAAGTCGTAATTTGAAACTGAAAATAGGTGCAGAGAGTGAGAATTGGGATAAAAAATCACGATCAGGGGTCAAATTTCCGACATTTCAGACATTTTGAAAACTGCAGGGGGGTTTGGGCAAAATATGACCCATCTCCGTTTACAGTAATTGGCATATTTTCGGTATGAAACGTCGTAATTTGAAACTGAAAATAGGTGCAGAGAGTCAGAATTCAGATAAAAAATCACGCTCAGGAGTCAAATTTCCGACATTTCAGACATTTTAAAAACTGCAGGGGGGTTTGGGCAAAATATGACCCATCGCCGTTTTAAGTAATTGGCATGTTTTCGGAATAAAAAGTCGTAATTTGAAACTGAAAATAGGTGCAGAGATTCAGAATTCGGACAAAAAATCACGCTCATTAGTCAATATTCCGACATTTCAGACATTTTGAAAACTGCAGGGGGGTGTTTGGGCAAAATATGATCCATCGCCGTTTACAGTAATTGGCATATTTTCGGTATGAAACGTCGTAATTTGAAACTGAAAATAGGTGAAGAGAGTCAGAATTCGGCTCAAAAATCACGCTTAGGAGTCAAATTTCCGACATTTCAGACATTTTAAAAACTGCACTGGGGTTTGGGCAAAATATGACCCATCGCCGTTTTCAGTAATTGGCATATTTTCGGTATGAAACGTCGTAATTTGAAACTGAAAAAAGGTGCAGACAGTCAGAATTCGGCTCAAAAATCACGCTCAGGAGTCAAAATTCTGACATTTCAGACATTTTGAAAACTGTAGGGGGGTTTGGGCCAAATGTGACCCATCGCCATTTTCAGTAATTGGCATATTTTCGGTATAAAAAGTCGTAATTTTAAACTGAAAATTGGTGCAGAGACTCAGAATTCGGATAAAAAATCACGCTCAGGAGTCAAATTTCCGACATTTCAGACATTTTAAAAACTGCAGGGGGGTTTGGGCAAAATATGACCCATCTCCGTTTACAGTAATTGGCATATTTTTGGTATGAAACGTCGTAATTTGAAACTGAAAATAGGTGCAGAGAGTCAGAATTCGGCTCAAAAATCACGCTCAGGAGTCAAATTTCAGACATTTCAGACATTTTAAGAACTGCAGGGGGGTTTGGGCAAAATATGACCCATAGCTGTTTTCAGTAATTGGCATATTTTCGGTATAAAAAGTCGTAATTTGAAACTGAAAATAGGTGCAGAGAGTGAGAATTGGGATAAAAAATCACGATCAGGGGTCAAATTTAAGACATTTCAGACATTTTAAAAACTGCAGGGGGGTTTGGGCAAAATATGACCCATCTCCGTTTACAGTAATTGGCATATTTTCGGTAGAAACGTCGTAATTTGAAACTGAAAATAGGTGCAGAGAGTCAGAATTGGGATAAAAAAATCACGCTCAGGGGTCAAATTTCTGACATTTCAGACATATTGACAACTGCAGGGGGGTTTGGGCAAAATATGACCCATCGCCGTTTCAAGTAATTGGCATGTTTTCGGAATAAAAAGTCGTAATTTGAAACTGAAAATAGGTGCAGAGATTCAGAATTCGGACAAAAAATCACGCTCATTAGTCAATATTCCGACATTTCAGACATTTTGAAAACTGCAGGGGGGTGTTTGGGCAAAATATGATCCATCGCCGTTTACAGTAATTGGCATATTTTCGGTATGAAACGTCGCAATTTGAAACTGAAAAAAGGGGCAGACAGTCAGAATTCGGCTCAAAAATCACGCTCAGGAGTCAAATTTCTGACATTTCAGACATTTTGAAAACTGTAGGGGGGTTTGGGCCAAATATGACCCATCGCCATTTTCAGTAATTGGCATATTTTCGGTATAAAAAGTCGTAATTTTAAACTGAAAATTGGTGCAGAGAGTCAGAATTCGGATAAAAAATCACGCTCAGGAGTCAAATTTCCGACATTTCAGACATTTTAAAAACTGCGGGGGGGTTTGGGCAAAATATGACCTATCGCCGTTTACAGTAATTGGCATATTTTCGGTATGAAACGTCGTAATTTGAAACTGAAAATAGGTGCAGAAAGTCAGAATTCGGCTCAAAACTCACGCTCAAGAGTCAAATTTCCGACATTTCAGACATTTTAAAAACTGCAGGGGGGGGTTTGGGCAAAATATGACCCATCGCGTTTTCAGTAATTGGCATATTTTCGGTATGAAACGTCGTAATTTGAAACTGAAAATAGGTTCAGAGAGTCAGAATTCGGCTCAAAAATCATGCTCAGGAGTCAAATTTCCGACATTACAGACATTTTGAAAACTGCAGTGGAGTTTAAGCAAAATATGACCCATCGCTGTTTTCAGTAATTAGAATATTTTCGGAATAAAAAGTCGTAATTTGAAACTGAAAATAGGTGCAGAGAGTCAGAATTCGGCTCAAAATTCACGCTCAGGAGTCAAATTTCCGACATTTCAGACATTTTGAAAACTGCAGGGGGGTTTGGGCAAAATATGACCCATCTCCGTTTACAGTAATTGGCATATTTTCGGTATGAAACGTCGTAATTTGAAACTGAAAATAGGTGCAGAGAGTCAGCATTCGGCTCAAAAATCACGCTCAGGAGTCAAATTTCAGACATTTCAGACATTTTGAAAACTGCAGGGGGGTTTGTGTCAAAATATGACCCATCGCCGTTTTCAGTAATTGGCATATTTTCGGTATAAAAACTCGTAATTTAAAACTGAAAAAAGGTGCAGAGAGTCACAATTCGGATAAAAAATCACGCTCAGGAGTCAAATTTCCGACATTTCTGACATTTTGAAAACTGCAGGGGGGTTTGGGCAAAATATGACCCATCTCCGTATACAGTAATTGGCATATTTTTGGTATGAAACGTCGTAATTTGAAACTGAAAATAGGTGCAGAGAGTCAGAATTCGGCTCAAAAATCACGCTCAGGAGTCAAATTTCCGACATTTCAGACATTTTAAAAACTGCAGGGGGGTTTGGGCAAAATATGACCCATCGCCGTTTTAAGTAATTGGCATGTTTTCGGAATAAAAAGTCGTAATTTGAAACTGAAAATAGGTGCAGAGATTCAGAATTCGGACAAAAAATCACGCTCAGGAGTCAATATTCCGACATTTCAGACATTTTGAAAACTGCAGGGGGGTTTGGGCAAAATATGATCCATCGCCGTTTACAGTAATTGGCATATTTTTGGTATGAAACGTCGTAATTTGAAACTGAAAATAGGTGCAGAGAGTCAGAATTCGGCTCAAAAATCACGCTCAGGAGTCAAATTTCAGACATTTCAGACATTTTAAAAACTGCAGGGGGGTTTGGGCAAAATATGACCCTTAGCTGTTTTCAGTAATTGGCATATTTTCGGTATAAAAAGTCGTAATTTGAAACTGAAAATAGGTGCAGAGAGTCAGAATTGGGATAAAAAATCACGCTCAGGGTTCAAATTTCTGACACTTCAGACATATTGACAACTGCAGGGGGGTTTGGGCAAAATATGACCCATCTCCGTTTACAGTAATTGGCATATTTTCGGTATGAAACGTCGTAATTTGAAACTGAAAATAGGTGCAGAGATTCAGAATTCGGACAAAAAATCACGCTCAGGAGTCAATATTCCGACATTTCAGACATTTTGAAAACTGCAGGGGGTGTTTGGGCAAAATATGATCCATCGCCGTTTACAGTAATTGGCATATTTTCGGTATGAAACGTCGTAATTTGAAACTGAAAATAGGTGAAGAGAGTCAGAATTCGGCTCAAAAGTCACGCTCAGGAGTCAAATTTCTGACATTTCAGACATTTTAAAAACTGCACTGGGGTTTGGGCAAAATATGACCCATCGCCGTTTTCAGTAATTGGCATATTTTCGGTATGAAACGTCGTAATTTGAAACTGAAAATAGGTGCAGAGAGTCAGAATTCGGATCAAAAAATCACGCTCAGGAGTCAATATTCCGACATTTCAGACATTTTGAAAACTGTAGGGGGGTTTGGGCCAAATATGACCCATCGCCATTTTCAGTAATTGGCATATTTTCGATATAAAAAGTCGTAATTTTAAACTGAAAATTGGTGCAGAGAGTCAGAATTCGGCTCAAAACTCACGCTCAGGAGTCAAATTTCCTACATTTCAAACATTTTAAAAACTGCAGGGGGGTTTGGGCAAAATATGACCCATCGCGTTTTCAGTAATTGGCATATTTTCGGTATGAAACGTCGTAATTTGAAACTGAAAATAGGTGCAGAGAGTCAGAATTCGGCTCAAATATCATGCTCAGGAGTCAAATTTCCGACATTACAGACATTTTGAAAACTGCAGTGGAGTTTAAGCAAAATATGACCCATCGCTGTTTTCAGTAATTAGAATATTTTCGGAATAAAAATTCGTAATTTGAAACTGAAAATAGGTGCAGAGAGTCAGAATTCGGATAAAAAATCACGCTCAGGAAGTCAAATTTCCGACATTTCAGACATTTTGAAAACTGCAGGGGGGTTTGGGCAAAATATGACCCATCTCCGTTTACAGTAATTGGCATATTTTCGGTATGAAACGTCGTAATTTGAAACTGAAAAATAGGTGCAGAGAGTCAGAATTCGGATCAAAAAATCACGCTCAGGAGTCAAATTTCCGACATTTCAGACATTTTGAAAACTGCAGGGGGGTTTGGGCAAAATATGACCCATCGCCGTTTACAGTAATTGGCATATTTTCGGTAATGAAAAGTCGTAATTTGAGACTGAAAATAGGTGCAGAGAGTCAGAATTAGGATAAAAAATCACGCTCAGGAGTCAAATTTCCGACATTTCAGACATTTTGAAAACTGCAGGGGGGTTTGGGCAAAATATGACCCATCGCCGTTTTAAGTAATTGGCATATTTTCGGATTAAAAATTCGTAATTTGAAACTGAAAATAGGTGCAGAGAGTCAGAATTCGGACTAAAAAATCACGCTCAGGAGTCAATATTCCGACATTTCAGACATTTTGAAAACTGCAGGGGGGGTTTGGGTAAAATATGATCCCATCACCGTTTACAGTAATTGGCATATTTTCGGTATGAAACGTCGTAATTTGAAACTGAAAATAGGTGCAGAGAGTCAGAATTCGGCTCAAAACTCACGCTCAGGAGTCAAATTTCCGACATTTCAGACATTTCAAAACTGCAGGGGGGGATTGGGCAAAATATGACCCATCACGTTTTCAGTAATTGGCATATTTTCGGTATGAAACGTCGTAATTTGAAACTGAAAATAAGTGCAGAGAGTCAGAATTCGGCTCAAAAATCCTGCTCATGAGTCAAATTTCCGACATTACAGACATTTTGAAAACTGCAGGGGAGTTTAAGCAAAATATGACCCATCGCTGTTTTCAGTAATTAGAATATTTTCGGAATAAAAAGTCGTAATTTGAAACTGAAAATAGGTGCAGAGAGTCAGAATTCGGATAAAAAATCACGCTCAGAAGTCAAATTTCCGACATTTCAGACATTTTGAAAACTGCAGGGGGGTTTGGGCAAAATATGACCCATCTCCGTTTACAGTAATTGGCATATTTTCGGTATGAAACGTCGTAATTTGAAACTAAAAATAGGTGCAGAGAGTCAGAATTCGGCTCAAAAATCACGCTCAGGAGTCAAATTTCCGACATTTCAGACATTTTGAAAACTGCAGGGGGGTTTGGGCAAAATATGACCCATCGCCGTTTTCAGTAATTGGCATATTTTCGGAATAAAAAGTCGTAATTTGAGACTGAAAATAGGTGCAGAGTCAGAATTCGGATAAAAAATCACGCTCAGGAGTCAAATTTCCGACATTTCAGACATTTTGAAAACTGCAGGGGGGTTTGGGCAAAATATGACCCATCGCCGTTTTAAGTAATTGGCATATTTTCGGTTTAAAAATTCGTAATTTGAAACTGAAAATAGGTGCAGAGAGTCAGAATTCGGATAAAAAATCACGCTCAGGAGTCAAATTTCCAACATTTAAGACATTTTGAAAACTGCAGGGGGGTTTGGGTAAAATATGACCCATCACCGTTTACAGTAATTGGCATTTTTTCGGTATGAAACGTCGTAATTTGAAACTGAAAATTGGTGAAGAGAGTCAGAATTCGGCTCAAAAATCACGCTCAGGAGTCAAATTTCCTACATTTCTGACATTTTAAAAACTGCAGGGGGGTTTGGGCAAAATATGACCCATCGCGTTTTCAGTAATTGGCATATTTTCGGTATGAAACGTCGTAATTTGATACTGAAAATAGGTGCAGAGAGTCAGAATTCGGCTCAAAAATCATGCTCAGGAGTCAAATTTCCGACATTACAGACATTTTGAAAACTGCAGTGGAGTTTAAGCAAAATATGACCCATCGCTGTTTTCAGTAATTAGAATATTTTCGGAATAAAAAGTCGTAATTTGAAACTGAAAATAGGTGCAGAGAGTCAGAATTCGGCTCAAAATTTACGCTCAGGAGTCAAATTTCCGACATTTCAGACATTTTGAAAACTACAGGGGGGTTTGGGCAAAATATGACCCATCGCCGTTTTCAGTAATTGGCATATTTTCGGTATAAAAACTCGTAATTTGAAACTGAAAATAGGTGCAGAGAGTCAGAATTGGGATAAAAAATCACGTTCAGGGGTCAAATTTCCGACATTTCAGACATTTTGAAAACTGCAGGGGGGTTTGGGCAAAATATGACCCATCTCCGTTTACAGTAATTGGCATATTTTCGGTATGAAACGTCGTAATTTGAAACTGAAAATAGGTGCAGAGAGTCAGAATTTAGATAAAAAATCACGCTCAGGAGTCAAATTTCCGACATTTCAGACATTTTAAAAACTGCAGGGGGGTTTGTGCAAAATATGACCCATCGCCGTTTTAAGTAATTGGCATGTTTTCGGAATAAAAAGTCGTAATTTGAAACTGAAAATAGGTGCAGAGATTCAGAATTCGGACAAAAAATCACGCTCAGGAGTCAATATTCCGACATTTCAGACATTTTGAAAACTGCAGGGGGGGTTTGGGCAAAATATGATCCATCGCCGTTTACAGTAATTGGCATATTTTCGGTATGAAACTTCGTAATATGAAACTGAAAATAGGTGAAGAGAGTCAGAATTCGGCTCAAAAATCACGCTCAGGAGTCAAATTTCCGACATTTCAGACATTTTAAAAACTGCACTGGGGTTTGGGCAAAATATGACCCAACGTAGTTTTCAGTAATTGGCATATTTTCGGTATGAAACGTCGTAATTTCAAACTGAAAAAAGGTGCAGAGAGTCAGAAATCGGCTCAAAAATCACGCTCAGGAGTCAAATTTCTGACATTTCAGACATTTTGAAAACTGTAAGGGGGTTTGGGCCAAATATGACCCATCGCCATTTTCAGTAATTGGCATATTTTCGGTATAAAAAGTCGTAATTTGAAACTGAAAATAGGTGCAGAGAGTCAGAATTCGGCTCAAAACTCACGCTCAGGAGTCAAATTTCCGACATTTCAGACATTTTAAAAACTGCAGGGGGGGATTGGGCAAAATATGACCCATCACGTTTTCAGTAATTGGCATATTTTCGGTATGAAACGTCGTAATTTGAAACTGAAAATAGGTGCAGAGAGTCAGAATTCGGCTCAAAAATCCTGCTCATGAGTCAAATTTCCGACATTACAGACATTTTGAAAACTGCAGGGGAGTTTAAGCAAAATATGACCCATCGCTGTTTTCAGTAATTAGAATATTTTCGGAATAAAAAGTCGTAATTTGAAACTGAAAATAGGTGCAGAGAGTCAGAATTCGGATAAAAAATCACGCTCAGGAGTCAAATTTCCGACATTTCAGACATTTTGAAAACTGCAGGGGGGTTTTTGCAAAATATGACCCATCTCCGTTTACAGTAATTGGCATATTTTCGGTATGAAACGTCGTAATTTGAAACTAAAAATAGGTGCAGAGAGTCAGAATTCGGCTCAAAAATCACGCTCAGGAGTCAAATTTCCGACATTTAAGACATTTTGAAAACTGCAGGGGGGTTTGGGCAAAATATGACCCATCGCCGTTTTCAGTAATTGGCATATTTTCGGAATAAAAAGTCGTAATTTGAGACTGAAAATAGGTGCAGAGTCAGAATTCGGATAAAAAATCACGCTCAGGAGTCAAATTTCCGACATTTCAGACATTTTGAAAACTGCAGGGGGGTTTGGGCAAAATATGACCCATCGCCGTTTTAAGTAATTGGCATATTTTCGGTTTAAAAATTCGTAATTTGAAACTGAAAATAGGTGCAGAGAGTCAGAATTCGGATAAAAAATCACGCTCAGGAGTCAAATTTCCGACATTTCAGACATTTTGAAAACTGCAGGGGGGTTTGGGCAAAATATGACCCATCGCCGTTTTAAGTAATTGGCATATTTTCGGTTTAAAAATTCGTAATTTGAAACTGAAAATAGGTGCAGAGAGTCAGAATTCGGATAAAAAATCACGCTCAGGAGTCAAATTTCCAACATTTAAGACATTTTGAAAACTGCAGGGGGGTTTGGGTAAAATATGACCCATCACCGTTTACAGTAATTGGCATTTTTTCGGTATGAAACGTCGTAATTTGAAACTGAAAATTGGTGAAGAGAGTCAGAATTCGGCTCAAAAATCACGCTCAGGAGTCAAATTTCCTACATTTCTGACATTTTAAAAACTGCAGGGGGGTTTGGGCAAAATATGACCCATCGCGTTTTCAGTAATTGGCATATTTTCGGTATGAAACGTCGTAATTTGATACTGAAAATAGGTGCAGAGAGTCAGAATTCGGCTCAAAAATCATGCTCAGGAGTCAAATTTCCGACATTACAGACATTTTGAAAACTGCAGTGGAGTTTAAGCAAAATATGACCCATCGCTGTTTTCAGTAATTAGAATATTTTCGGAATAAAAAGTCGTAATTTGAAACTGAAAATAGGTGCAGAGAGTCAGAATTCGGCTCAAAATTTACGCTCAGGAGTCAAATTTCCGACATTTCAGACATTTTGAAAACTACAGGGGGGTTTGGGCAAAATATGACCCATCGCCGTTTTCAGTAATTGGCATATTTTCGGTATAAAAACTCGTAATTTGAAACTGAAAATAGGTGCAGAGAGTCAGAATTGGGATAAAAAATCACGTTCAGGGGTCAAATTTCCGACATTTCAGACATTTTGAAAACTGCAGGGGGGTTTGGGCAAAATATGACCCATCTCCGTTTACAGTAATTGGCATATTTTCGGTATGAAACGTCGTAATTTGAAACTGAAAATAGGTGCAGAGAGTCAGAATTTAGATAAAAAATCACGCTCAGGAGTCAAATTTCCGACATTTCAGACATTTTAAAAACTGCAGGGGGGTTTGTGCAAAATATGACCCATCGCCGTTTTAAGTAATTGGCATGTTTTCGGAATAAAAAGTCGTAATTTGAAACTGAAAATAGGTGCAGAGATTCAGAATTCGGACAAAAAATCACGCTCAGGAGTCAATATTCCGACATTTCAGACATTTTGAAAACTGCAGGGGGGGTTTGGGCAAAATATGATCCATCGCCGTTTACAGTAATTGGCATATTTTCGGTATGAAACTTCGTAATATGAAACTGAAAATAGGTGAAGAGAGTCAGAATTCGGCTCAAAAATCACGCTCAGGAGTCAAATTTCCGACATTTCAGACATTTTAAAAACTGCACTGGGGTTTGGGCAAAATATGACCCAACGTAGTTTTCAGTAATTGGCATATTTTCGGTATGAAACGTCGTAATTTCAAACTGAAAAAAGGTGCAGAGAGTCAGAAATCGGCTCAAAAATCACGCTCAGGAGTCAAATTTCTGACATTTCAGACATTTTGAAAACTGTAAGGGGGTTTGGGCCAAATATGACCCATCGCCATTTTCAGTAATTGGCATATTTTCGGTATAAAAAGTCGTAATTTGAAACTGAAAATAGGTGCAGAGAGTCAGAATTCGGCTCAAAACTCACGCTCAGGAGTCAAATTTCCGACATTTCAGACATTTTAAAAACTGCAGGGGGGGATTGGGCAAAATATGACCCATCACGTTTTCAGTAATTGGCATATTTTCGGTATGAAACGTCGTAATTTGAAACTGAAAATAGGTGCAGAGAGTCAGAATTCGGCTCAAAAATCCTGCTCATGAGTCAAATTTCCGACATTACAGACATTTTGAAAACTGCAGGGGAGTTTAAGCAAAATATGACCCATCGCTGTTTTCAGTAATTAGAATATTTTCGGAATAAAAAGTCGTAATTTGAAACTGAAAATAGGTGCAGAGAGTCAGAATTCGGATAAAAAATCACGCTCAGGAGTCAAATTTCCGACATTTCAGACATTTTGAAAACTGCAGGGGGGTTTTTGCAAAATATGACCCATCTCCGTTTACAGTAATTGGCATATTTTCGGTATGAAACGTCGTAATTTGAAACTAAAAATAGGTGCAGAGAGTCAGAATTCGGCTCAAAAATCACGCTCAGGAGTCAAATTTCCGACATTTAAGACATTTTGAAAACTGCAGGGGGGTTTGGGCAAAATATGACCCATCGCCGTTTTCATGTAATTGGCATATTTTCGGAATAAAAAGTCGTAATTTGAGACTGAAAATAGGTGCAGAGTCAGAATTCGGATAAAAAATCACGCTCAGGAGTCAAATTTCCGACATTTCAGACATTTTGAAAACTGCAGGGGGGTTTGGGCAAAATATGACCCATCGCCGTTTTAAGTAATTGGCATATTTTCGGTTTAAAAATTCGTAATTTGAAACTGAAAATAGGTGCAGAGAGTCAGAATTCGGATAAAAAATCATGCTCAGGAGTCAAATTTCCAACATTTAAGACATTTTGAAAACTGCAGGGGGGTTTGGGTAAAATATGACCCATCACCGTTTACAGTAATTGGCATTTTTTCGGTATGAAACGTCGTAATTTGAAACTGAAAATTGGTGAAGAGAGTCAGAATTCGGCTCAAAAATCACGCTCAGGAGTCAAATTTCCTACATTTCTGACATTTTAAAAACTGCAGGGGGGTTTGGGCAAAATATGACCCATCGCCGTTTTCAGTAATTGGCATATTTTCGGTATGAAACGTCGTAATTTGAAACTGAAAAAAGGTGCAGAGAGTCAGCATTCGGCTCAAAAATCACGCTCAGGAGTCAACTTTCCGACATTTCAGACATTTTAAAAACTGCAGGGGGGTTTGGGCAAAATATGACTTATCGCCGTTTGCAGTAATTGCCATATTTTCGGTATGAAACGTCGTAATTTGAAACTGAAAATAGGTGCAGAGAGTCAGAATTCGGCTCAAAAATCACGCTCAGGAGTCAAATTTCTGACATTTCAGACATTTTAAAAACTGCAGGGGGGTTTGGGCAAAATATGACCCATCGCGTTTTCAGTAATTGGCATATTTTCGGTATGAGACGTCGTAATTTGAAACTGAAAAAAGGTGCAGAGAGTCAGAAATCGGCTCAAAAATCACGCTCAGGAGTCAAATTTCTGACATTTCAGACATTTTGAAAACTGTAAGGGGGTTTGGGCCAAATATGACCCATCGCCATTTTCAGTAATTGGCATATTTTCGGTATAAAAAGTCGTAATTTTGAACTGAAAATTGGTGCAGAGAGTCAGAATTCGGATAAAAAATCACGCTCAGGAGTCAAATTTCCGACATTTCAGACATTTTAAAAACTGCGGGGGGGTTTGGGCAAAATATGACCTATCGCCGTTTACAGTAATCGGCATATTTTCGGTATGAAACGTCGTAATTTGAAACTGAAAATAGGTGCAGAGAGTCAGAATTCGGCTCAAAACTCACGCTCAGGAGTCAAATTTCCGACATTTCAGACATTTTAAAAACTGAAGGGGGGGATTGGGCAAAATATGACCCATCGCGTTTTCAGTAATTGGCATATTTTCGGTATGAAACGTCGTAATTTGAAACTGAAAATAGGTGCAGAGAGTCAGAATTCGGCTCAAAAATCATGCTCAGGAGTCAAATTTCCGACATTACAGACATTTTGAAAACAGCAGGGGAGTTTAAGCAAAATATGACCCATCGCTGTTTTCAGTAATTAGAATATTTTCGGAATAAAAAGTCGTAATTTGAAACTGAAAATAGGTGCAGAGAGTCAGAATTCGGATAAAAAATCACGCTCAGGAGTCAAATTTCCGACATTTCAGACATTTTGAAAATTGCAGGGGGGTTTGGGCAAAATATGACCCATCTCCGTTTACAGTAATTGGCATATTTTAGGTATGAAACGTCGTAATTTGAAACTAAAAATAGGTGCCGAGAGTCAGAATTCGGCTCAAAACTCACGCTCAGGAGTCAAATTTCCGACATTTCAGACATTTTAAAAACTGCAGGGGGGATTGGGCAAAATATGACCCATTGCGTTTTCAGTAATTGGCATATTTTCGGTATGAAACGTCGTAATTTGAAACTGAAAATAGGTGCAGAGAGTCAGAATTCGACTCAAAAATCATGCTCAGGAGTCAAATTTATGACATTACAGACATTTTGAAAACTGCAGGGGAGTTTAAGCAAAATATGACCCATCGCTGTTTTCAGTAATTAGAATATTTTCGGAATAAAAAGTCGTAATTTGAAACTGAAAATAGGTGCAGAGAGTCAGAATTCGGATAAAAAATCACGCTCAGGAGTCAAATTTCCGACATTTCAGACGTTTTAAAAACTGCGGGGGGGTTTGGGCAAAATATGACCTATCGCCGTTTACAGTAATTGGCATATTTTCGGTATGAAACGTCGTAATTTGAAACTGAAAATAGGTGCAGAGACTCAGAATTCGGCTCAAAACTCACGCTCAGGAGTCAAATTTCCGACATTTCAGACATTTTAAAAACTGCAGGGGGGGATTGGGCAAAATATGACCCATCACGTTTTCAGTAATTGGCATATTTTCGGTATGAAACGTCGTAATTTGAAACTGAAAATAGGTGCAGAGAGTCAGAATTCGGCTCAAAAATCCTGCTCATGAGTCAAATTTCCGACATTACAGACATTTTGAAAACTGCAGGGGAGTTTAAGCAAAATATGACCCATCGCTGTTTTCAGTAATTAGAATATTTTCGGAATAAAAAGTCGTAATTTGAAACTGAAAATAGGTGCAGAGAGTCAGAATTCGGATAAAAAATCACGCTCAGGAGTCAAATTTCCGACATTTCAGACATTTTGAAAACTGCAGGGGGGTTTGGGCAAAATATGACCCATCTCCGTTTACTGTAATTGGCATATTTTCGGTATGAAACATCGTAATTTGAAACTAAAAATAGGTGCAGAGAGTCAGAATTCGGCTCAAAAATCACGCTCAGGAGTCAAATTTCCGACATTTCAGACATTTTGAAAACTGCAGGGGGGTTTGGGCAAAATATGACCCATCGCCGTTTTCAGTAATTGGCATATTTTCGGAATAAAAAGTCGTAATTTGAGACTGAAAATAGGTGCAGAGTCAGAATTCGGATAAAAAATCGCGCTCAGGAGTCAAATTTCCGACATTTCAGACATTTTGAAAACTGCAGGGGGGTTTGGGCAAAATATGACCCATCGCCGTTTTAAGTAATTGGCATATTTTCGGTTTAAAAATTCGTAATTTGAAACTGAAAATAGGTGCAGAGAGTCAGAATTCGGATAAAAAATCACGCTCAGGAGTCAAATTTCCAACATTTAAGACATTTTGAAAACTGCAGGGGGGTTTGGGTAAAATATGACCCATCACCGTTTACAGTAATTGGCATTTTTTCGGTATGAAACGTCGTAATTTGAAACTGAAAATTGGTGAAGAGAGTCAGAATTCGGCTCAAAAATCACGCTCAGGAGTCAAATTTCCTACATTTCTGACATTTTAAAAACTGCAGGGGGGTTTGGGCAAAATATGACCCATCGCCGTTTTCAGTAATTGGCATATTTTCGGTATGAAACGTCGTAATTTGAAACTGAAAAAAGGTGCAGAGAGTCAGCATTCGGCTCAAAAATCACGCTCAGGAGTCAACTTTCCGACATTTCAGACATTTTAAAAACTGCAGGGGGGTTTGGGCAAAATATGACCTATCGCCGTTTGCAGTAATTGCCATATTTTCGGTATGAAACGTCGTAATTTGAAACTGAAAATAGGTGCAGAGAGTCAGAATTCGGCTCAAAAATCACGCTCAGGAGTCAAATTTCTGACATTTCAGACATTTTGAAAACTGTAAGGGGGTTTGGGCCAAATATGACCCATCGCCATTTTCAGTAATTGGCTTATTTTCGGTATAAAAAGTCGTAATTTTGAACTGAAAATTGGTGCAGAGAGTCAGAATTCGGATAAAAAATCACGCTCAGGAGTCAAATTTCCGACATTTTAAAAACTGCGGGGGGGTTTGGGCAAAATATGACCAATCGCCGTTTACAGTAATTGGCATATTTTCGGTATGAAACGTCGTAATTTGAAACTGAAAATAGGTGCAGAGAGTCAGAATTCGGCTCAAAACTCACGCTCAGGAGTCAAATTTCCGACATTTCAGACATTTTAAAAACTGAAGGGGGGGATTGGGCAAAATATGACCCATCGCGTTTTCAGTAATTGGCATATTTTCGGTATGAAACGTCGTAATTTGAAACTGAAAATAGGTGCAGAGAGTCAGAATTCGGCTCAAAAATCATGCTCAGGAGTCAAATTTCCGACATTACAGACATTTTGAAAACAGCAGGGGAGTTTAAGCAAAATATGACCCATCGCTGTTTTCAGTAATTAGAATATTTTCGGAATAAAAAGTCGTAATTTGAAACTGAAAATAGGTGCAGAGAGTCAGAATTCGGATAAAAAATCACGCTCAGGAGTCAAATTTCCGACATTTCAGACATTTTGAAAACTGCAGGGGGGCTTGGGCAAAATATGACCCATCTCCGTTTACAGTAATTGGCATATTTTCGGTATGAAACGTCGTAATTTGAAACTAAAAATAGGTGCCGAGAGTCAGAATTCGGCTCAAAACTTACGCTCAGGAGTCAAATTTCCGACATTTCAGACATTTTAAAAACTGCAGGGGGGATTGGGCAAAATATGACCCATCGCGTTTTCAGTAATTGGCATATTTTCGGTATGAAACGTCGTAATTTGAAACTGAAAATAGGTGCAGAGAGTCAGAATTCGGCTCAAAAATCATGCTCAGGAGTCAAATTTTCGACATTACAGACATTTTGAAAACTGCAGGGGAGTTTAAGCAAAATATGACCCATCGCTGTTTTCAGTAATTAGAATATTTTCGGAATAAAAAGTCGTAATTTGAAACTGAAAATAGGTGCAGAGAGTCAGAATTCGGATAAAAAATCACCCTCAGGAGTCAAATTTCCGACATTTCAGACGTTTTGAAAACTGCAGGGGGGTTTGGGCAAAATATGACCCATCTCCGTTTACAGTAATTGGCATATTTTCGGTATGAAACGTCGTAATTTGAAACTAAAAATAGGTGCAGAGAGTCAGAATTCGGCTCAAAAATCACGCTCAGGAGTCAAATTTCCGACATTTCAGACATTTTGAAAACTGCAGGGGGGTTTGGGCAAAATTTGACCCATCGCCGTTTTCAGTAATTGGCATATTTTCGGAATAAAAAGTCGTAATTTGAGACTGAAAATAGGTGCAGAGTCAGAATTCGGATAAAAAATCACGCTCAGGAGTCAAATTTCCGACATTTCAGACATTTTGAAAACTGCAGGGGGGTTTGGGCAAAATATGACCCATCGCCGTTTTAAGTAATTGGCATATTTTCGGTTTAAAAATTCGTAATTTGAAACTGAAAATAGGTGCAGAGAGTCAGAATTCGGATAAAAAATCACGCTCAGGAGTCAAATTTCCAACATTTAAGACATTTTGAAAACTGCAGGGGGGTTTGGGTAAAATATGACCCATCACCGTTTACAGTAATTGGCATTTTTTCGGTATGAAACGTCGTAATTTGAAACTGAAAATTGGTGAAGAGAGTCAGAATTCGGCTCAAAAATCACGCTCAGGAGTCAAATTTCCTACATTTCTGACATTTTAAAAACTGCAGGGGGGTTTGGGCAAAATATGACCCATCGCCGTTTTCAGTAATTGGCATATTTTCGGTATGAAACGTCGTAATTTGAAACTGAAAAAAGGTGCAGAGAGTCAGCATTCGGCTCAAAAATCACGCTCAGGAGTCAACTTTCCGACATTTCAGACATTTTAAAAACTGCAGGGGGGTTTGGGCAAAATATGACCTATCGCCGTTTGCAGTAATTGCCATATTTTCGGTATGAAACGTCGTAATTTGAAACTGAAAATAGGTGCAGAGAGTCAGAATTCGGCTCAAAAATCACGGTCAGGAGTCAAATTTCTGACATTTCAGACATTTTGAAAACTGTAAGGGGGTTTGGGCCAAATATGACCCATCGCCATTTTCAGTAATTGGCATATTTTCGGTATAAAAAGTCGTAATTTTAAACTGAAAATTGGTGCAGAGAGTCAGAATTCGGATAAAAAATCACGCTCAGGAGTCAAATTTCCGACATTTTAAAAACTGCGGGGGGGTTTTGGCAAAATATGACCTATCGCCGTTTACAGTAATTGGCATATTTTCGGTATGAAACGTCGTAATTTTAAACTGAAAATAGGTGCAGAGAGTCAGAATTCGGATAAAAAATCACGCTCAGGAGTCAAATTTCCGACATTTCAGACATTTTGAAAATTGCAGGGGGGTTTGGGCAAAATATGACCCATCTCCGTTTACAGTAATTGGCATATTTTCGGTATGAAACGTCGTAATTTGAAACTAAAAATAGGTGCCGAGAGTCAGAATTCGGCTCAAAACTCACGCTCAGGAGTCAAATTTCCGACATTTCAGACATTTTAAAAACTGCAGGGGGGATTGGGCAAAATATGACCCATCGCGTTTTCAGTAATTGGCATATTTTCGGTATGAAACGTCGTAATTTGAAACTGAAAATAGGTGCAGAGAGTCAGAATTCGGCTCAAAAATCATGCTCAGGAGTCAAATTTCCGACATTACAGACATTTTGAAAACTGCAGGGGAGTTTAAGCAAAATATGACCCATCGCTGTTTTCAGTAATTAGAATATTTTCGGAATAAAAAGTCGTAATTTGAAACTGAAAATAGGTGCAGAGAGTCAGAATTCGGCTCAAAAATCACGCTCAGGAGTCAAATTTCCGACATTTCAGACATTTTGAAAACTGCAGCGGGGTTTGGGCAAAATATGACCCATCGCCGTTTTCAGTAATTGGCATATTTTCGGAATAAAAAGTCGTAATTTGAGACTGAAAATACGTGCAGAGTCAGAATTCGGATAAAAAATCACGCTCAGGAGTCAAATTTCCGACATTTCAGACATTTTGAAAACTGCAGGGGGGTTTGGGCAAAATATGACCCATCGCCGTTTTAAGTAATTGGCATATTTTCGGTTTAAAAATTCGTAATTTGAAACTGAAAATAGGTGCAGAGAGTCAGAATTCGGATAAAAAATCACGCTCAGGAGTCAAATTTCCAACATTTAAGACATTTTGAAAACTGCAGGGGGGTTTGGGTAAAATATGACCCATCACCGTTTTCAGTAATTGGCATTTTTTCGGTATGAAACGTCGTAATTTGAAACTGAAAATTGGTGAAGAGAGTCAGAATTCGGCTCAAAAATCACAATCAGGAGTCAAATTTCCTACATTTCTGACATTTTAAAAACTGCAGGGGGGTTTGGGCAAAATATGACCCATCGCTGTTTTCAGTAATTGGCGTATTTTCGGTATGAAACGTCGTAATTTGAAACTGAAAATAGGTGCAGAGAGTCAGAATTGGGATAAAAAATCACGTTCAGGGGTCAAATTTCCGACATTTCAGACATTTTGAAAACTGCAGGGGGGTTTGGGCAAAATATGACCCATCTCCGTTTACAGTAATTGGCATATTTTCGGTATGAAACGTCGTAATTTGAAACTGAAAATAGGTGCAGAGAGTCAGAATTTAGATAAAAAATCACGCTCAGGAGTCAAATTTCCGACATTTCAGACATTTTAAAAACTGCAGGGGGGTTTGTGCAAAATATGACCCATCGCCGTTTTAAGTAATTGGCATGTTTTCGGAATAAAAAGTCGTAATTTGAAACTGAAAATAGGTGCAGAGATTCAGAATTCGGACAAAAAATCACGCTCAGGAGTCAATATTCCGACATTTCAGACATTTTGAAAACTGCAGGGGGGGTTTGGGCAAAATATGATCCATCGCCGTTTACAGTAATTGGCATATTTTCGGTATGAAACTTCGTAATATGAAACTGAAAATAGGTGAAGAGAGTCAGAATTCGGCTCAAAAATCACGCTCAGGAGTCAAATTTCCGACATTTCAGACATTTTAAAAACTGCACTGGGGTTTGGGCAAAATATGACCCAACGTAGTTTTCAGTAATTGGCATATTTTCGGTATGAAACGTCGTAATTTCAAACTGAAAAAGGTGCAGAGAGTCAGAAATCGGCTCAAAAATCACGCTCAGGAGTCAAATTTCTGACATTTCAGACATTTTGAAAACTGTAAGGGGGTTTGGGCCAAATATGACCCATCGCCATTTTCAGTAATTGGCATATTTTCGGTATAAAAAGTCGTAATTTGAAACTGAAAATAGATGCAGAGAGTCAGAATTCGGCTCAAAACTCACGCTCAGGAGTCAAATTTCCGACATTTCAGACATTTTAAAAACTGCAGGGGGGGATTGGGCAAAATATGACCCATCACGTTTTCAGTAATTGGCATATTTTCGGTATGAAACGTCGTAATTTGAAACTGAAAATAGGTGCAGAGAGTCAGAATTCGGCTCAAAAATCCTGCTCATGAGTCAAATTTCCGACATTACAGACATTTTGAAAACTGCAGGGGAGTTTAAGCAAAATATGACCCATCGCTGTTTTCAGTAATTAGAATATTTTCGGAATAAAAAGTCGTAATTTGAAACTGAAAATAGGTGCAGAGAGTCAGAATTCGGATAAAAAATCACGCTCAGGAGTCAAATTTCCGACATTTCAGACATTTTGAAAACTGCAGGGGGGTTTTTGCAAAATATGACCCATCTCCGTTTACAGTAATTGGCATATTTTCGGTATGAAACGTCGTAATTTGAGACTGAAAATAGGTGCAGAGTCAGAATTCGGCTCAAAAATCACGCTCAGGAGTCAAATTTCCGACATTTAAGACATTTTGAAAACTGCAGGGGGGTTTGGGCAAAATATGACCCATCGCCGTTTTCAGTAATTGGCATATTTTCGGAATAAAAAGTCGTAATTTGAGACTGAAAATAGGTGCAGAGTCAGAATTCGGATAAAAAATCACGCTCAGGAGTCAAATTTCCGACATTTCAGACATTTTGAAAACTGCAGGGGGGTTTGGGCAAAATATGACCCATCGCCGTTTTAAGTAATTGGCATATTTTCGGTTTAAAAATTCGTAATTTGAAACTGAAAATAGGTGCAGAGAGTCAGAATTCGGATAAAAAATCACGCTCAGGAGTCAAATTTCCAACATTTAAGACATTTTGAAAACTGCAGGGGGGTTTGGGTAAAATATGACCCATCACCGTTTACAGTAATTGGCATTTTTTCGGTATGAAACGTCGTAATTTGAAACTGAAAATTGGTGAAGAGAGTCAGAATTCGGCTCAAAAATCACGCTCAGGAGTCAAATTTCCTACATTTCTGACATTTTAAAAACTGCAGGGGGGTTTGGGCAAAATATGACCCATCGCCGTTTTCAGTAATTGGCATATTTTCGGTATGAAACGTCGTAATTTGAAACTGAAAAAAGGTGCAGAGAGTCAGCATTCGGCTCAAAAATCACGCTCAGGAGTCAACTTTCCGACATTTCAGACATTTTATAAACTGCAGGGGGGTTTGGGCAAAATATGACTTATCGCCGTTTGCAGTAATTGCCATATTTTCGGTATGAAACGTCGTAATTTGAAACTGAAAATAGGTGCAGAGAGTCAGAATTCGGCTCAAAAATCACGCTCAGGAGTCAAATTTCTGACATTTCAGACATTTTAAAAACTGCAGGGGGGTTTGGGCAAAATATGACCCATCGCGTTTTCAGTAATTGGCATATTTTCGGTATGAGACGTCGTAATTTGAAACTGAAAAAAGGTGCAGAGAGTCAGAAATCGGCTCAAAAATCACGCTCAGGAGTCAAATTTCTGACATTTCAGACATTTTGAAAACTGTAAGGGGGTTTGGGCCAAATATGACCCATCGCCATTTTCAGTAATTGGCATATTTTCGGTATAAAAAGTCGTAATTTTGAACTGAAAATTGGTGCAGAGAGTCAGAATTCGGATAAAAAATCACGCTCAGGAGTCAAATTTCCGACATTTCAGACATTTTAAAAACTGCGGGGGGGTTTGGGCAAAATATGACCTATCGCCGTTTACAGTAATCGGCATATTTTCGGTATGAAACGTCGTAATTTGAAACTGAAAATAGGTGCAGAGAGTCAGAATTCGGCTCAAAACTCACGCTCAGGAGTCAAATTTCCGACATTTCAGACATTTTAAAAACTGAAGGGGGGGATTGGGCAAAATATGACCCATCGCGTTTTCAGTAATTGGCATATTTTCGGTATGAAACGTCGTAATTTGAAACTGAAAATAGGTGCAGAGAGTCAGAATTCGGCTCAAAAATCATGCTCAGGAGTCAAATTTCCGACATTACAGACATTTTGAAAACAGCAGGGGAGTTTAAGCAAAATATGACCCATCGCTGTTTTCAGTAATTAGAATATTTTCGGAATAAAAAGTCGTAATTTGAAACTGAAAATAGGTGCAGAGAGTCAGAATTCGGATAAAAAATCACGCTCAGGAGTCAAATTTCCGACATTTCAGACATTTTGAAAATTGCAGGGGGGTTTGGGCAAAATATGACCCATCTCCGTTTACAGTAATTGGCATATTTTAGGTATGAAACGTCGTAATTTGAAACTAAAAATAGGTGCCGAGAGTCAGAATTCGGCTCAAAACTCACGCTCAGGAGTCAAATTTCCGACATTTCAGACATTTTAAAAACTGCAGGGGGGATTGGGCAAAATATGACCCATTGCGTTTTCAGTAATTGGCATATTTTCGGTATGAAACGTCGTAATTTGAAACTGAAAATAGGTGCAGAGAGTCAGAATTCGACTCAAAAATCATGCTCAGGAGTCAAATTTCCGACATTACAGACATTTTGAAAACTGCAGGGGAGTTTAAGCAAAATATGACCCATCGCTGTTTTCAGTAATTAGAATATTTTCGGAATAAAAAGTCGTAATTTGAAAATGAAAATAGGTGCAGAGAGTCAGAATTCGGATAAAAAATCACGCTCAGGAGTCAAATTTCCGACATTTCAGACGTTTTAAAAACTGCGGGGGGGTTTGGGCAAAATATGACCTATCGCCGTTTACAGTAATTGGCATATTTTCGGTATGAAACGTCGTAATTTGAAACTGAAAATAGGTGCAGAGACTCAGAATTCGGCTCAAAACTCACGCTCAGGAGTCAAATTTCCGACATTTCAGACATTTTAAAAACTGCAGGGGGGGATTGGGCAAAATATGACCCATCACGTTTTCAGTAATTGGCATATTTTCGGTATGAAACGTCGTAATTTGAAACTGAAAATAGGTGCAGAGAGTCAGAATTCGGCTCAAAAATCCTGCTCATGAGTCAAATTTCCGACATTACAGACATTTTGAAAACTGCAGGGGAGTTTAAGCAAAATATGACCCATCGCTGTTTTCAGTAATTAGAATATTTTCGGAATAAAAAGTCGTAATTTGAAACTGAAAATAGGTGCAGAGAGTCAGAATTCGGATAAAAATTCACGCTCAGGAGTCAAATTTCCGACATTTCAGACATTTTGAAAACTGCAGGGGGGTTTGGGCAAAATATGACCCATCTCCGTTTACAGTAATTGGCATATTTTCGGTATGAAACATCGTAATTTGAAACTAAAAATAGGTGCAGAGAGTCAGAATTCGGCTCAAAAATCACGCTCAGGAGTCAAATTTCCGACATTTCAGACATTTTGAAAACTGCAGGGGGGTTTGGGCAAAATATGACCCATCGCCGTTTTCAGTAATTGGCATATTTTCGGAATAAAAAGTCGTAATTTGAGACTGAAAATAGGTGCAGAGTCAGAATTCGGATAAAAAATCGTGCTCAGGAGTCAAATTTCCGACATTTCAGACATTTTGAAAACTGCAGGGGGGTTTGGGCAAAATATGACCCATCGCCGTTTTAAGTAATTGGCATATTTTCGGTTTAAAAATTCGTAATTTGAAACTGAAAATAGGTGCAGAGAGTCAGAATTCGGATAAAAAATCACGCTCAGGAGTCAAATTTCCAACATTTAAGACATTTTGAAAACTGCAGGGGGGTTTGGGTAAAATATGACCCATCACCGTTTACAGTAATTGGCATTTTTTCGGTATGAAACGTCGTAATTTGAAACTGAAAATTGGTGAAGAGAGTCAGAATTCGGCTCAAAAATCACGCTCAGGAGTCAAATTTCCTACATTTCTGACATTTTAAAAACTGCAGGGGGGTTTGGGCAAAATATGACCCATCGCCGTTTTCAGTAATTGGCATATTTTCGGTATGAAACGTCGTAATTTGAAACTGAAAAAAGGTGCAGAGAGTCAGCATTCGGCTCAAAAATCACGCTCAGGAGTCAACTTTCCGACATTTCAGACATTTTAGAAACTGCAGGGGGGTTTGGGCAAAATATGACCAATCGCCGTTTGCAGTAATTGCCATATTTTCGGTATGAAACGTCGTAATTTGAAACTGAAAATAGGTGCAGAGAGTCAGAATTCGGCTCAAAAATCACGCTCAGGAGTCAAATTTCTGACATTTCAGACATTTTGAAAACTGTAAGGGGGTTTGGGCCAAATATGACCCATCGCCATTTTCAGTAATTGGCTTATTTTCGGTATAAAAAGTCGTAATTTTGAACTGAAAATTGGTGCAGAGAGTCAGAATTCGGATAAAAAATCACGCTCAGGAGTCAAATTTCCGACATTTTAAAAACTGCGGGGGGGTTTGGGCAAAATATGACCAATCGCCGTTTACAGTAATTGGCATATTTTCGGTATGAAACGTCGTAATTTGAAACTGAAAATAGGTGCAGAGAGTCAGAATTCGGCTCAAAACTCACGCTCAGGAGTCAAATTTCCGACATTTCAGACATTTTAAAAACTGAAGGGGGGGATTGGGCAAAATATGACCCATCGCGTTTTCAGTAATTGGCATATTTTCGGTATGAAACGTCGTAATTTGAAACTGAAAATAGGTGCAGAGAGTCAGAATTCGGCTCAAAAATCATGCTCAGGAGTCAAATTTCCGACATTACAGACATTTTGAAAACAGCAGGGGAGTTTAAGCAAAATATGACCCATCGCTGTTTTCAGTAATTAGAATATTTTCGGAATAAAAACTCGTAATTTGAAACTGAAAATAGGTGCAGAGAGTCAGAATTCGGATAAAAAATCACGCTCAGGAGTCAAATTTCCGACATTTCAGACATTTTGAAAACTGCAGGGGGGCTTGGGCAAAATATGACCCATCTCCGTTTACAGTAATTGGCATATTTTCGGTATGAAACGTCGTAATTTGAAACTAAAAATAGGTGCCGAGAGTCAGAATTCGGCTCAAAACTTACGCTCAGGAGTCAAATTTCCGACATTTCAGACATTTTAAAAACTGCAGGGGGGATTGGGCAAAATATGACCCATCGCGTTTTCAGTAATTGGCATATTTTCGGTATGAAACGTCGTAATTTGAAACTGAAAATAGGTGCAGAGAGTCAGAATTCGGCTCAAAAATCATGCTCAGGAGTCAAATTTCCGACATTACAGACATTTTGAAAACTGCAGGGGAGTTTAAGCAAAATATGACCCATCGCTGTTTTCAGTAATTAGAATATTTTCGGAATAAAAAGTCGTAATTTGAAACTGAAAATAGGTGCAGAGAGTCAGAATTCGGATAAAAAATCACCCTCAGGAGTCAAATTTCCGACATTTCAGACGTTTTGAAAACTGCAGGGGGGTTTAGGCAAAATATGACCCATCTCCGTTTACAGTAATTGGCATATTTTCGGTATGAAACGTCGTAATTTGAAACTAAAAATAGGTGCAGAGAGTCAGAATTCGGCTCAAAAATCACGCTCAGGAGTCAAATTTCCGACATTTCAGACATTTTGAAAACTGCAGGGGGGTTTGGGCAAAATATGACCCATCGCCGTTTTCAGTAATTGGCATATTTTCGGAATAAAAAGTCGTAATTTGAGACTGAAAATAGGTGCAGAGTCAGAATTCGGATAAAAAATCACGCTCAGGAGTCAAATTTCCGACATTTCAGACATTTTGAAAACTGCAGGGGGGTTTGGGCAAAATATGACCCATCGCCGTTTTAAGTAATTGGCATATTTTCGGTTTAAAAATTCGTAATTTGAAACTGAAAATAGGTGCAGAGAGTCAGAATTCGGATAAAAAATCACGCTCAGGAGTCAAATTTCCAACATTTAAGACATTTTGAAAACTGCAGGGGGGTTTGGGTAAAATATGACCCATCACCGTTTACAGTAATTGGCATTTTTTCGGTATGAAACGTCGTAATTTGAAACTGAAAATTGGTGAAGAGAGTCAGAATTCGGCTCAAAAATCACGCTCAGGAGTCAAATTTCCTACATTTCTGACATTTTAAAAACTGCAGGGGGGTTTGGGCAAAATATGACCCATCGCCGTTTTCAGTAATTGGCATATTTTCGGTATGAAACGTCGTAATTTGAAACTGAAAAAAGGTGCAGAGAGTCAGCATTCGGCTCAAAAATCACGCTCAGGAGTCAACTTTCCGACATTTCAGACATTTTAAAAACTGCAGGGGGGTTTGGGCAAAATATGACCTATCGCCGTTTGCAGTAATTGCCATATTTTCGGTATGAAACGTCGTAATTTGAAACTGAAAATAGGTGCAGAGAGTCAGAATTCGGCTCAAAAATCACGGTCAGGAGTCAAATTTCTGACATTTCAGACATTTTGAAAACTGTAAGGGGGTTTGGGCCAAATATGACCCATCGCCATTTTCAGTAATTGGCATATTTTCGGTATAAAAAGTCGTAATTTTAAACTGAAAATTGGTGCAGAGAGTCAGAATTCGGATAAAAAATCACGCTCAGGAGTCAAATTTCCGACATTTTAAAAACTGCGGGGGGGTTTGGGCAAAATATGACCTATCGCCGTTTACAGTAATTGGCATATTTTCGGTATGAAACGTCGTAATTTGAAACTGAAAATAGGTGCAGAGAGTCAGAATTCGGCTCAAAACTCACGCTCAGGAGTCAAATTTCCGACATTTCAGACATTTTAAAAACTGAAGGGGGGGATTGGGCAAAATATGACCCATCGCGTTTTCAGTAATTGGCATATTTTCGGTATGAAACGTCGTAATTTGAAACTGAAAATAGGTGCAGAGAGTCAGAATTCGGCTCAAAAATCATGCTCAGGAGTCAAATTTCCGACATTACAGACATTTTGAAAACAGCAGGGGAGTTTAAGCAAAATATGACCCATCGCTGTTTTCAGTAATTAGAATATTTTCGGAATAAAAAGTCGTAATTTGAAACTGAAAATAGGTGCAGAGAGTCAGAATTCGGATAAAAAATCACGCTCAGGAGTCAAATTTCCGACATTTCAGACATTTTGAAAACTGCAGGGGGGCTTGGGCAAAATATGACCCATCTCCGTTTACAGTAATTGGCATATTTTCGGTATGAAACGTCGTAATTTGAATCTAAAAATAGGTGCCGAGAGTCAGAATTTGGCTCAAAACTTACGCTCAGGAGTCAAATTTCCGACATTTCAGACATTTTAAAAACTGCAGGGGGGATTGGGCAAAATATGACCCATCGCGTTTTCAGTAATTGGCATATTCTCGGTATGAAACGTCGTAATTTGAAACTGAAAATAGGTGCAGAGAGTCAGAATTCGGCTCAAAAATCATGCTCAGGAGTCAAATTTCCGACATTACAGACATTTTGAAAACTGCAGGGGAGTTTAAGCAAAATATGACCCATCGCTGTTTTCAGTAATTAGAATATTTTCGGAATAAAAAGTCGTAATTTGAAACTGAAAATAGGTGCAGAGAGTCAGAATTCGGATAAAAAATCACGCTCAGGAGTCAAATTTCCGACATTTCAGACATTTTGAAAATTGCAGGGGGGTTTGGGCAAAATATGACCCATCTCCGTTTACAGTAATTGGCATATTTTCGGTATGAAACGTCGTAATTTGAAACTAAAAATAGGTGCCGAGAGTCAGAATTCGGCTCAAAACTCACGCTCAGGAGTCAAATTTCCGACATTTCAGACATTTTAAAAACTGCAGGGGGGATTGGGCAAAATATGACCCATCGCGTTTTCAGTAATTGGCATATTTTCGGTATGAAACGTCGTAATTTGAAACTGAAAATAGGTGCAGAGAGTCAGAATTCGGCTCAAAAATCATGCTCAGGAGTCAAATTTCCGACATTACAGACATTTTGAAAACTGCAGGGGAGTTTAAGCAAAATATGACCCATCGCTGTTTTCAGTAATTAGAATATTTTCGGAATAAAAAGTCGTAATTTGAAACTGAAAATAGGTGCAGAGAGTCAGAATTCGGATATAAAATCACGCTCAGGAGTCAAATTTCCGACATTTCAGACATTTTGAAAACTGCAGGGGGGTTTGGGCAAAAAATGACCCATCTCCGTTTACAGTAATTGGCATATTTTCGGTATGAAACGTCGTAATTTGAAACTAAAAATAGGTGCAGAGAGTCAGAATTCGGCTCAAAAATCACGCTCAGGAGTCAAATTTCCGACATTTCAGACATTTTGAAAACTGCAGGGGGGTTTGGGCAAAATATGACCCATCGCCGTTTTCAGTAATTGGCATATTTTCGGAATAAAAAGTCGTAATTTGAGACTGAAAATACGTGCAGAGTCAGAATTCGGATAAAAAATCACGCTCAGGAGTCAAATTTCCGACATTTTAAAAACTGCGGGGGGGTTTGGGCAAAATATGACCTATCGCCGTTTACAGTAATTGGCATATTTTCGGTATGAAACGTCGTAATTTGAAACTGAAAATAGGTGCAGAGAGTCAGAATTCGGCTCAAAACTCACGCTCAGGAGTCAAATTTCCGACATTTCAGACATTTTAAAAACTGAAGGGGGGGATTGGGCAAAATATGACCCATCGCGTTTTCAGTAATTGGCATATTTTCGGTATGAAACGTCGTAATTTGAAACTGAAAATAGGTGCAGAGAGTCAGCATTCGGCTCAAAAATCATGCTCAGGAGTCAAATTTCCGACATTACAGACATTTTGAAAACAGCAGGGGAGTTTAAGCAAAATATGACCCATCGCTGTTTTCAGTAATTAGAATATTTTCGGAATAAAAAGTCGTAATTTGAAACTGAAAATAGGTGCAGAGAGTCAGAATTCGGATAAAAAATCACGCTCAGGAGTCAAATTTCCGACATTTCAGACATTTTGAAAACTGCAGGGGGGCTTGGGCAAAATATGACCCATCTCCGTTTACAGTAATTGGCATATTTTCGGTATGAAACGTCGTAATTTGAATCTAAAAATAGGTGCCGAGAGTCAGAATTTGGCTCAAAACTTACGCTCAGGAGTCAAATTTCCGACATTTCAGACATTTTAAAAACTGCAGGGGGGATTGGGCAAAATATGACCCATCGCGTTTTCAGTAATTGGCATATTCTCGGTATGAAACGTCGTAATTTGAAACTGAAAATAGGTGCAGAGAGTCAGAATTCGGCTCAAAAATCATGCTCAGGAGTCAAATTTCCGACATTACAGACATTTTGAAAACTGCAGGGGAGTTTAAGCAAAATATGACCCATCGCTGTTTTCAGTAATTAGAATATTTTCGGAATAAAAAGTCGTAATTTGAAACTGAAAATAGGTGCAGAGAGTCAGAATTCGGATAAAAAATCACGCTCAGGAGTCAAATTTCCGACATTTCAGACATTTTGAAAATTGCAGGGGGGTTTGGGCAAAATATGACCCATCTCCGTTTACAGTAATTGGCATATTTTCGGTATGAAACGTCGTAATTTGAAACTAAAAATAGGTGCCGAGAGTCAGAATTCGGCTCAAAACTCACGCTCAGGAGTCAAATTTCCGACATTTCAGACATTTTAAAAACTGCAGGGGGGATTGGGCAAAATATGACCCATCGCGTTTTCAGTAATTGGCATATTTTCGGTATGAAACGTCGTAATTTGAAACTGAAAATAGGTGCAGAGAGTCAGAATTCGGCTCAAAAATCATGCTCAGGAGTCAAATTTCCGACATTACAGACATTTTGAAAACTGCAGGGGAGTTTAAGCAAAATATGACCCATCGCTGTTTTCAGTAATTAGAATATTTTCGGAATAAAAAGTCGTAATTTGAAACTGAAAATAGGTGCAGAGAGTCAGAATTCGGATATAAAATCACGCTCAGGAGTCAAATTTCCGACATTTCAGACATTTTGAAAACTGCAGGGGGGTTTGGGCAAAAAATGACCCATCTCCGTTTACAGTAATTGGCATATTTTCGGTATGAAACGTCGTAATTTGAAACTAAAAATAGGTGCAGAGAGTCAGAATTCGGCTCAAAAATCACGCTCAGGAGTCAAATTTCCGACATTTCAGACATTTTGAAAACTGCAGGGGGGTTTGGGCAAAATATGACCCATCGCCGTTTTCAGTAATTGGCATATTTTCGGAATAAAAAGTCGTAATTTGAGACTGAAAATACGTGCAGAGTCAGAATTCGGATAAAAAATCACGCTCAGGAGTCAAATTTCCGACATTTCAGACATTTTGAAAACTGCAGGGGGGGTTTGGGCAAAATATGACCCATCGCCGTTTTAAGTAATTGGCATATTTTCGGTTTAAAAATTCGTAATTTGAAACTGAAAATACGTGCAGAGAGTCAGAATTCGGATAAAAAATCACGCTCAGGAGTCAAATTTCCAACATTTAAGACATTTTGAAAACTGCAGGGGGGTTTGGGTAAAATATGACCCATCACCGTTTTCAGTAATTGGCATTTTTTCGGTATGAAACGTCGTAATTTGAAACTGAAAATTGGTGAAGAGAGTCAGAATTCGGCTCAAAAATCACAATCAGGAGTCAAATTTCCTACATTTCTGACATTTTAAAAACTGCAGGGGGGTTTGGGCAAAATATGACCCATCGCTGTTTTCAGTAATTGGCGTATTTTCGGTATGAAACGTCGTAATTTGAAACTGAAAAAAGGTGCAGAGAGTCAGAATTCGGCTCAAAAATCACGCTCAGGAGTCAACTTTCCGACATTTCGGACATTTTAAAAACTGCAGGGGGGGTTTGGGCAAAATATGACCCATCTCCGTTTACAGTAATTGGCATATTTTCGGTATAAAAAGTCGTAATTTGAAACTGAAAATAGGTGCAGAGAGTCAGAATTCAGATAAAAAATCACGCTCAGGAGTCAAATTTCCGACATTTCAGACATTTTAAAAACTGCAGGGGGGTTTGGGCAAAATATGACCCATCGCCATTTTAAGTAATTGGCATGTTTTCGGAATAAAAAGTCGTAATTTGAAACTGAAAATAGGTGCAGAGATTCAGAATTCGGACAAAAAATCACGCTCAGGAGTCAATATTCCGACATTTCAGACATTTTGAAAACTGCAGGGGGGGTTTGGGCAAAATATGATCCATCGCCGTTTACAGTAATTGGCATATTTTCGGTATGAAACTTCGTAATTTGAAACTGAAAATATGTGAAGAGAGTCAGAATTCGGCTCAAAAATCACGCTCAGGAGTCAAATTTCTGACATTTCAGACATTTTGAAAACTGCAGGGGAGTTTAAGCAAAATATGACCCATCGCTGTTTTCAGTAATTAGAATATTTTCGGAATAAAAAGTCGTAATTTGAAACTGAAAATAGGTGCAGAGAGTCAGAATTCGGATAAAAAATCACGCTCAGGAGTCAAATTTCCGACATTTCAGACATTTTGAAAATTGCAGGGGGGTTTGGGCAAAATATGACCCATCTCCGTTTACAGTAATTGGCATATTTTCGGTATGAAACGTCGTAATTTGAAACTAAAAATAGGTGCCGAGAGTCAGAATTCGGCTCAAAACTCACGCTCAGGAGTCAAATTTCCGACATTTGAGACATTTTAAAAACTGCAGGGGGGATTGGGCAAAATATGACCCATCGCGTTTTCAGTAATTGGCATATTTTCGGTATGAAACGTCGTAATTTGAAACTGAAAATAGGTGCAGAGAGTCAGAATTCGGCTCAAAAATCATGCTCAGGAGTCAAATTTCCGACATTACAGACATTTTGAAAACTGCAGGGGAGTTTAAGCAAAATATGACCCATCGCTGTTTTCAGTAATTAGAATATTTTCGGAATAAAAAGTCGTAATTTGAAACTGAAAATAGGTGCAGAGAGTCAGAATTCGGATAAAAAATCACGCTCAGGAGTCAAATTTCCGACATTTCAGACATTTTGAAAATTGCAGGGGGGTTTGGGCAAAATATGACCCATCTCCGTTTACAGTAATTGGCATATTTTCGGTATGAAACGTCGTAATTTGAAACTAAAAATAGGTGCCGAGAGTCAGAATTCGGCTCAAAACTCACGCTCAGGAGTCAAATTTCCGACATTTCAGACATTTTAAAAACTGCAGGGGGGATTGGGCAAAATATGACCCATCGCGTTTTCAGTAATTGGCATATTTTCGGTATGAAACGTCGTAATTTGAAACTGAAAATAGGTGCAGAGAGTCAGAATTCGGCTCAAAAATCATGCTCAGGAGTCAAATTTCCGACATTACAGACATTTTGAAAACTGCAGGGGAGTTTAAGCAAAATATGACCCATCGCTGTTTTCAGTAATTAGAATATTTTCGGAATAAAAAGTCGTAATTTGAAACTGAAAATAGGTGCAGAGAGTCAGAATTCGGATATAAAATCACGCTCAGGAGTCAAATTTCCGACATTTCAGACATTTTGAAAACTGCAGGGGGGTTTGGGCAAAAAATGACCCATCTCCGTTTACAGTAATTGGCATATTTTCGGTATGAAACGTCGTAATTTGAAACTAAAAATAGGTGCAGAGAGTCAGAATTCGGCTCAAAAATCACGCTCAGGAGTCAAATTTCCGACATTTCAGACATTTTGAAAACTGCAGGGGGGTTTGGGCAAAATATGACCCATCGCCGTTTTCAGTAATTGGCATATTTTCGGAATAAAAAGTCGTAATTTGAGACTGAAAATACGTGCAGAGTCAGAATTCGGATAAAAAATCACGCTCAGGAGTCAAATTTCCGACATTTCAGACATTTTGAAAACTGCAGGGGGGGGTTTGGGCAAAATATGACCCATCGCCGTTTTAAGTAATTGGCATATTTTCGGTTTAAAAATTCGTAATTTGAAACTGAAAATACGTGCAGAGAGTCAGAATTCGGATAAAAAATCACGCTCAGGAGTCAAATTTCCAACATTTAAGACATTTTGAAAACTGCAGGGGGGTTTGGGTAAAATATGACCCATCACCGTTTTCAGTAATTGGCATTTTTTCGGTATGAAACGTCGTAATTTGAAACTGAAAATTGGTGAAGAGAGTCAGAATTCGGCTCAAAAATCACAATCAGGAGTCAAATTTCCTACATTTCTGACATTTTAAAAACTGCAGGGGGGTTTGGGCAAAATATGACCCATCGCTGTTTTCAGTAATTGGCGTATTTTCGGTATGAAACGTCGTAATTTGAAACTGAAAAAAGGTGCAGAGAGTCAGAATTCGGCTCAAAAATCACGCTCAGGAGTCAACTTTCCGACATTTCGGACATTTTAAAAACTGCAGGGGGGGTTTGGGCAAAATATGACCCATCTCCGTTTACAGTAATTGGCATATTTTCGGTATAAAAAGTCGTAATTTGAAACTGAAAATAGGTGCAGAGAGTCAGAATTCAGATAAAAAATCACGCTCAGGAGTCAAATTTCCGACATTTCAGACATTTTAAAAACTGCAGGGGGGTTTGGGCAAAATATGACCCATCGCCATTTTAAGTAATTGGCATGTTTTCGGAATAAAAAGTCGTAATTTGAAACTGAAAATAGGTGCAGAGATTCAGAATTCGGACAAAAAATCACGCTCAGGAGTCAATATTCCGACATTTCAGACATTTTGAAAACTGCAGGGGGGGTTTGGGCAAAATATGATCCATCGCCGTTTACAGTAATTGGCATATTTTCGGTATGAAACTTCGTAATTTGAAACTGAAAATATGTGAAGAGAGTCAGAATTCGGCTCAAAAATCACGCTCAGGAGTCAAATTTCTGACATTTCAGACATTTTGAAAACTGCAGGGGAGTTTAAGCAAAATATGACCCATCGCTGTTTTCAGTAATTAGAATATTTTCGGAATAAAAAGTCGTAATTTGAAACTGAAAATAGGTGCAGAGAGTCAGAATTCGGATAAAAAATCACGCTCAGGAGTCAAATTTCCGACATTTCAGACATTTTGAAAATTGCAGGGGGGTTTGGGCAAAATATGACCCATCTCCGTTTACAGTAATTGGCATATTTTCGGTATGAAACGTCGTAATTTGAAACTAAAAATAGGTGCCGAGAGTCAGAATTCGGCTCAAAACTCACGCTCAGGAGTCAAATTTCCGACATTTGAGACATTTTAAAAACTGCAGGGGGGATTGGGCAAAATATGACCCATCGCGTTTTCAGTAATTGGCATATTTTCGGTATGAAACGTCGTAATTTGAAACTGAAAATAGGTGCAGAGAGTCAGAATTCGGCTCAAAAATCATGCTCAGGAGTCAAATTTCCGACATTACAGACATTTTGAAAACTGCAGGGGAGTTTAAGCAAAATATGACCCATCGCTGTTTTCAGTAATTAGAATATTTTCGGAATAAAAAGTCGTAATTTGAAACTGAAAATAGGTGCAGAGAGTCAGAATTCGGATAAAAAATCACGCTCAGGAGTCAAATTTCCGACATTTCAGACATTTTGAAAACTGCAGGGGGGTTTGGGCAAAATATGACCCATCTCCGTTTACAGTAATTGGCATATTTTCGGTATGAAACGTCGTAATTTGAAACTAAAAATAGGTGCAGAGAGTCAGAATTCGGATAAAAAATCACGCTCAGGAGTCAAATTTCCGACATTTCAGACATTTTGAAAACTGCAGGGGGGTTTGGGCAAAATATGACCCATCGCCGTTTTAAGTAATTGGCATATTTTCGGTTTAAAAATTCGTAATTTGAAACTGAAAATAGGTGCAGAGAGTCAGAATTCGGATAAAAAATCACGCTCAGGAGTCAAATTTCCAACATTTAAGACATTTTGAAAACTGCAGGGGGGTTTGGGTAAAATATGACCCATCACCGTTTTCAGTAATTGGCATTTTTTCGGTATGTAACGTCGTAATTTGAAACTGAAAATTGGTGAAGAGAGTCAGAATTCGGCTCAAAAATCACAATCAGGAGTCAAATTTCATACATTTCTGACATTTTAAAAACTGCAGGGGGGTTTGGGCAAAATATGACCCATCGCCGTTTTCAGTAATTGGCGTATTTTCGGTATGAAACGTCGTAATTTGAAACTGAAAAAAGGTGCAGAGAGTCAGAATTCGGCTCAAAAATCACGCTCAGGAGTCAACTTTCCGACATTTCGGACATTTTAAAAACTGCAGGGGGGGTTTGGGCAAAATATGACCCATCTCCGTTTACAGTAATTGGCATATTTTCGGTATAAAAAGTCGTAATTTGAAACTGAAAATAGGTGCAGAGAGTCAGAATTCAGATAAAAAATCACGCTCGGGAGTCAAATTTCCGACATTTCAGACATTTTAAAAACTGCAGGGGGGTTTGGGCAAAATATGACCCATCGCCATTTTAAGTAATTGGCATGTTTTCGGAATAAAAAGTCGTAATTTGAAACTGAAAATAGGTGCAGAGATTCAGAATTCGGACAAAAAATCACGCTCAGGAGTCAATATTCCGACATTTCAGACATTTTGAAAACTGCAGGGGGGGTTTGGGCAAAATATGATCCATCGCCGTTTACAGTAATTGGCATATTTTCGGTATGAAACTTCGTAATTTGAAACTGAAAATAGGTGAAGAGAGTCAGAATTCGGCTCAAAAATCACGCTCAGGAGTCAAATTTCTGACATTTCAGACATTTTGAAAACTGCAGGTGAGTTTAAGCAAAATATGACCCATCGCTGTTTTCAGTAATTAGAATATTTTCGGAATAAAAAGTCGTAATTTGAAACTGAAAATAGGTGCAGAGAGTCAGAATTCGGATAAAAAATCACGCTCAGGAGTCAAATTTCCGACATTTCAGACATTTTGAAAATTGCAGGGGGGTTTGGGCAAAATATGACCCATCTCCGTTTACAGTAATTGGCATATTTTCGGTATGAAACGTCGTAATTTGAAACTAAAAATAGGTGCCGAGAGTCAGAATTCGGCTCAAAACTCACGCTCAGGAGTCAAATTTCCGACATTTCAGACATTTTAAAAACTGCAGGGGGGATTGGGCAAAATATGACCCATCGCGTTTTCAGTAATTGGCATATTTTCGGTATGAAACGTCGTAATTTGAAACTGAAAATAGGTGCAGAGAGTCAGAATTCGGCTCAAAAATCGTGCTCAGGAGTCAAATTTCCGACATTACAGACATTTTGAAAACTGCAGGGGAGTTTAAGCAAAATATGACCCATCGCTGTTTTCAGTAATTAGAATATTTTCGGAATAAAAAGTCGTAATTTGAAACTGAAAATAGGTGCAGAGAGTCAAAATTCGGATAAAAAATCACGCTCAGGAGTCAAATTTCCGACATTTCAGACATTTTGAAAACTGCAGGGGGGTTTGGGCAAAATATGACCCATCTCCGTTTACAGTAATTGGCATATTTTCGGTATGAAACGTCGTAATTTGAAACTAAAAATAGGTGCAGAGAGTCAGAATTCGGCTCAAAAATCACGCTCAGGAGTCAAATTTCCGACATTTCAGACATTTTGAAAACTGCAGGGGGGTTTGGGCAAAATATGACCCATCGCCGTTTTCAGTAATTGGCATATTTTCGGAATAAAAAGTCGTAATTTGAGACTGAAAATACGTGCAGAGTCAGAATTCGGATAAAAAATCACGCTCAGGAGTCAAATTTCCGACATTTCAGACATTTTGAAAACTGCAGGGGGGTTTGGGCAAAATATGACCCATCGCCGTTTTAAGTAATTGGCATATTTTCGGTTTAAAAATTCGTAATTTGAAACTGAAAATAGGTGCAGAGAGTCAGAATTCGGATAAAAAATCACGCTCAGGAGTCAAATTTCCAACATTTAAGACATTTTGAAAACTGCAGGGGGGTTTGGGTAAAATATGACCCATCACCGTTTTCAGTAATTGGCATTTTTTCGGTATGAAACGTCGTAATTTGAAACTGAAAATTGGTGAAGAGAGTCAGAATTCGGCTCAAAAATCACAATCAGGAGTCAAATTTCCTACATTTCTGACATTTTAAAAACTGCAGGGGGGTTTGGGCAAAATATGACCCATCGCCGTTTTCAGTAATTGGCGTATTTTCGGTATGAAACGTCGTAATTTGAAACTGAAAAAGGTGCAGAGAGTCAGAATTCGGCTCAAAAATCACGCTCAGGAGTCAACTTTCCGACATTTCGGACATTTTAAAAACTGCAGGGGGGGTTTGGGCAAAATATGGCCCATCTCCGTTTACAGTAATTGGCATATTTTCGGTATAAAAAGTCGTAATTTGAAACTGAAAATAGGTGCAGAGAGTCAGAATTCAGATAAAAAATCACGCTCAGGAGTCAAATTTCCGACATTTCAGACATTTTAAAAACTGCAGGGGGGTTTGGGCAAAATATGACCCATCGCCATTTTAAGTAATTGGCATGTTTTCGGAATAAAAAGTCGTAATTTGAAACTGAAAATAGGTGCAGAGATTCAGAATTCGGACAAAAAATCACGCTCAGGAGTCAATATTCCGACATTTCAGACATTTGAAAACTGCAGGGGGGGTTTGGGCAAAATATGATCCATCGCCGTTTACAGTAATTGGCATATTTTCGGTATGAAACTTCGTAATTTGAAACTGAAAATAGGTGAAGAGACTCAGAATTCGGCTCAAAAATCACGCTCAGGAGTCAAATTTCTGACATTTCAGACATTTTGAAAACTGTAAGGGGGTTTGGGCCAAATATGACCCATCGCCATTTTCAGTAATTGGCATATTTTCGGTATAAAAAGTCGTAATTTTAAACTGAAAATTGGTGCAGAGAGTCAGCATTCGGATAAAAAATCACGCTCAGGAGTCAAATTTCCGACATTTCAGACGTTTTAAAAACTGCGGGGGGGTTTGGGCAAAATATGACCTATCGCCGTTTACAGTAATTGGCATATTTTCGGTATGAAACGTCGTAATTTGAAACTGAAAATAGGTGCAGAGAGTCAGAATTCGGCTCAAAACTCACGCTCAGGAGTCAAATTTCCGACATTTCAGACATTTTAAAAACTGCAGGGGGGATTGGGCAAAATATGACCCATCGCGTTTTCAGTAATTGGCATATTTTCGGTATGAAACGTCGTAATTTGAAACTGAAAATAGGTGCAGAGAGTCAGAATTCGGCTCAAAAATCATGCTCAGGAGTCAAATTTCCGACATTACAGACATTTTGAAAACTGCAGGGGAGTTTAAGCAAAATATGACCCATCGCTGTTTTCAGTAATTAGAATATTTTCGGAATAAAAAGTCGTAATTTGAAACTGAAAATAGGTGCAGAGAGTCAGAATTCGGATAAAAAATCACGCTCAGGAGTCAAATTTCCGTCATTTCAGACATTTTGAAAACTGCAGGGGGGTTTGGGCAAAATATGACCCATCTCCGTTTACAGTAATTGGCATATTTTCGGTATGAAACGTCGTAATTTGAAACTAAAAATAGGAGCCGAGAGTCAGAATTCGGCTCAAAACTCACGCTCAGGAGTCAAATTTCCGACATTTCAGACATTTTAAAAACTGCAGAGGGGATTGGGCAAAATATGACCCATCGCGTTTTCAGTAATTGGCATATTTTCGGTATGAAACGTCGTAATTTGAAACTGAAAATAGGTGCAGAGAGTCAGAATTCGGCTCAAAAATCATGCTCAGGAGTCAAATTTCCGACATTACAGACATTTTGAAAACTGCAGGGGAGTTTAAGCAAAATATGACCCATCGCTGTTTTCAGTAATTAGAATATTTTCGGAATAAAAAGTCGTAATTTGAAACTGAAAATAGGTGCAGAGAGTCAGAATTCGGCTCAAAAATCACGCTCAGGAGTCAACTTTCCGACATTTCGGACATTTTAAAAACTGCAGGGGGGGTTTGGGCAAAATATGACCCATCTCCGTTTACAGTAATTGGCATATTTTCGGTATAAAAAGTCGTAATTTGAAACTGAAAATAGGTGCAGAGAGTCAGAATTCAGATAAAAAATCACGCTCAGGAGTCAAATTTCCGACATTTCAGACATTTTAAAAACTGCAGGGGGGTTTGGGCAAAATATGACCCATCGCCATTTTAAGTAATTGGCATGTTTTCGGAATAAAAAGTCGTAATTTGAAACTGAAAATAGGTGCAGAGATTCAGAATTCGGACAAAAAATCACGCTCAGGAGTCAATATTCCGACATTTCAGACATTTTGAAAACTGCAGGGGGGGTTTGGGCAAAATATGATCCATCGCCGTTTACAGTAATTGGCATATTTTCGGTATGAAACTTCGTAATTTGAAACTGAAAATAGGTGAAGAGAGTCAGAATTCGGCTCAAAAATCACGCTCAGGAGTCAAATTTCTGACATTTCAGACATTTTGAAAACTGCAGGGGAGTTTAAGCAAAATATGACCCATCGCTGTTTTCAGTAATTAGAATATTTTCGGAATAAAAAGTCGTAATTTGAAACTGAAAATAGGTGCAGAGAGTCAGAATTCGGATAAAAAATCACGCTCAGGAGTCAAATTTCCGACATTTCAGACATTTTGAAAATTGCAGGGGGGTTTGGGCAAAATATGACCCATCTCCGTTTACAGTAATTGGCATATTTTCGGTATGAAACGTCGTAATTTGAAACTAAAAATAGGTGCCGAGAGTCAGAATTCGGCTCAAAACTCACGCTCAGGAGTCAAATTTCCGACATTTCAGACATTTTGAAAACTGCAGGGGGGATTGGGCAAAATATGACCCATCGCGTTTTCAGTAATTGGCATATTTTCGGTATGAAACGTCGTAATTTGAAACTGAAAATAGGTGCAGAGAGTCAGAATTCGGCTCAAAAATCATGCTCAGGAGTCAAATTTCCGACATTACAGACATTTTGAAAACTGCAGGGGAGTTTAAGCAAAATATGACCCATCGCTGTTTTCAGTAATTAGAATATTTTCGGAATAAAAAGTCGTAATTTGAAACTGAAAATAGGTGCAGAGAGTCAGAATTCGGATAAAAAATCACGCTCAGGAGTCAAATTTCCGACATTTCAGACATTTTGAAAACTGCAGGGGGGTTTGGGCAAAATATGACCCATCTCCGTTTACAGTAATTGGCATATTTTCGGTATGAAACGTCGTAATTTGAAACTAAAAATAGGTGCAGAGAGTCAGAATTCGGCTCAAAAATCACGCTCAGGAGTCAAATTTCCGACATTTCAGACATTTTGAAAACTGCAGGGGGGTTTGGGCAAAATATGACCCATCGCCGTTTTCAGTAATTGGCATATTTTCGGAATAAAAAGACGTAATTTGAGACTGAAAATACGTGCAGAGTCAGAATTCGGATAAAAAATCACGCTCAGGAGTCAAATTTCCGACATTTCAGACATTTTGAAAACTGCAGGGGGGTTTGGGCAAAATATGACCCATTGCCGTTTTAAGTAATTGGCATATTTTCGGTTTAAAAATTCGTAATTTGAAACTGAAAATAGGTGCAGAGAGTCAGAATTCGGATAAAAAATCACGCTCAGGAGTCAAATTTCCAACACTTAAGACATTTTGAAAACTGCAGGGGGGTTTGGGTAAAATATGACCCATCACCGTTTTCAGTAATTGGCATTTTTTCGGTATGAAACGTCGTAATTTGAAACTGAAAATTGGTGAAGAGAGTCAGAATTCGGCTCAAAAATCACAATCAGGAGTCAAATTTCCTACATTTCTGACATTTTAAAAACTGCAGGGGGGTTTGGGCAAAATATGACCCATCGCCGTTTTCAGTAATTGGCGTATTTTCGGTATGAAACGTCGTAATTTGAAACTGAAAAAAGGTGCAGAGAGTCAGAATTCGGCTCAAAAATCACGCTCAGGTGTCAACTTTCCGACATTTCGGACATTTTAAAAACTGCAGGGGGGGTTTGGGCAAAATATGACCCATCTCCGTTTACAGTAATTGGCATATTTTCGGTATAAAAAGTCGTAATTTGAAACTGAAAATAGGTGCAGAGAGTCAGAATTCAGATAAAAAATCACGCTCAGGAGTCAAATTTCCGACAATTCAGACATTTTAAAAACTGCAGGGGGGTTTGGGCAAAATATGACCCATCGCCATTTTAAGTAATTGGCATGTTTTCGGAATAAAAAGTCGTAATTTGAAACTGAAAATAGGTGCAGAGATTCAGAATTCGGATAAAAAATCACGCTCAGGAGTCAATATTCCGACATTTCAGACATTTTGAAAACTGCAGGGGGGGTTTGGGCAAAATATGATCCATCGCCGTTTACAGTAATTGGCATATTTTCGGTATGAAACTTCGTAAATTGAAACTGAAAATAGGTGAAGAGAGTCAGAATTCGGCTCAAAAATCACGCTCAGGAGTCAAATTTCTGACATTTCAGACATTTTGAAAACTGTAAGGGGGTTTGGGCCAAATATGACCCATCGCCATTTTCAGTAATTGGCATATTTTCGGTATAAAAAGTCGTAATTTTAAACTGAAAATTGGTGCAGAGAGTCAGCATTCGGATAAAAAATCACGCTCAGGAGTCAAATTTCCGACATTTCAGACGTTTTAAAAACTGCGGGGGGGTTTGGGCAAAATATGACCTATCGCCGTTTACAGTAATTGGCATATTTTCGGTATGAAACGTCGTAATTTGAAACTGAAAATAGGTGCAGAGAGTCAGAATTCGGCTCAAAACTCACGCTCAGGAGTCAAATTTCCGACATTTCAGACATTTTAAAAACTGCAGGGGGGATTGGGCAAAATATGACCCATCGCGTTTTCAGTAATTGGCATATTTTCGGTATGAAACGTCGTAATTTGAAACTGAAAATAGGTGCAGAGAGTCAGAATTCGGCTCAAAAATCATGCTCAGGAGTCAAATTTCCGACATTACAGACATTTTGAAAACTGCAGGGGAGTTTAAGCAAAATATGACCCATTGCTGTTTTCAGTAATTAGAATATTTTCGGAATAAAATGTCGTAATTTGAAACTGAAAATAGGGGCAGAGAGTCAGAATTCGGATAAAAAATCACGCTCAGGAGACAAATTTCCGACATTTCAGACATTTTGAAAACTGCAGGGGGGTTTGGGCAAAATATGACCCATCTCCGTTTACAGTAATTGGCATATTTTCGGTATGAAACGTCGTAATTTGAAACTAAAAATAGGAGCCGAGAGTCAGAATTCGGCTCAAAACTCACGCTCAGGAGTCAAATTTCCGACATTTCAGACATTTTAAAAACTGCAGGGGGGATTGGGCAAAATATGACCCATCGCGTTTTCAGTAATTGGCATATTTTCGGTATGAAACGTCGTTATTTGAAACTGAAAATAGGTGCAGAGAGTCAGAATTCGGCTCAAAAATCATGCTCAGGAGTCAAATTTCCGACATTACAGACATTTTGAAAACTGCAGGGGAGTTTAAGCAAAATATGACCCATCGCTGTTTTCAGTAATTAGAATATTTTCGGAATAAAAAGTCGTAATTTGAAACTGAAAATAGGTGCAGAGAGTCAGAATTCAGATAAAAAATCACGCTCAGGAGTCAAATTTCCGACATTTCAGACATTTTGAAAACTGCAGGGGGGTTTGGGCAAAATATGACCCATCTCCGTTTACAGTAATTGGCATATTTTCGGTATGAAACGTCGTAATTTGAAACTAAAAATAGGTGCAGAGAGTCAGAATTCGGCTCAAAAATCACGCTCAGGAGTCAAATTTCCGACATTTCAGACATTTTGAAAACTGCAGGGGGGTTTGGGCAAAATATGACCCATCGCCGTTTTCAGTAATTGGCATATTTTCGGAATAAAAAGTCGTAATTTGAGACTAAAAATACGTGCAGAGTCAGAATTCGGATAAAAAATCACGCTCAGGAGTAAAATTTCCGACATTTCAGACATTTTGAAAACTGCAGGGGGGTTTGGGCAAAATATGACCCATCGCCGTTTTAAGTAATTGGCATATTTTCGGTTTAAAAATTCGTAATTTGAAACTGAAAATAGGTGCAGAGAGTCAGAATTCGGATAAAAAATCACGCTCAGGAGTCAAATTTCCAACATTTAAGACATTTTGAAAACTGCAGGGGGGTTTGGGTAAAATATGACCCATCACCGTTTTCAGTAATGGCATTTTTTCGGTATGAAACGTCGTAATTTGAAACTGAAAATTGGTGAAGAGAGTCAGAATTCGGCTCAAAAATCACAATCAGGAGTCAAATTTCCTACATTTCTGACATTTTAAAAACTGCAGGGGGGTTTGGGCAAAATATGACCCATCCCTGTTTTCAGTAATTGGCATATTTTCGGTATGAAACGTCGTAATTTGAAACTGAAAAAAGGTGCAGAGAGTCAGAATTCGGCTCAAAAATCACGCTCAGGAGTCAACTTTCCGACATTTCGGACATTTTAAAAACTGCAGGGGGGGGGGCAAAATATGACCCATCTCCGTTTACAGTAATTGGCATATTTTCGGTATAAAAAGTCGTAATTTGAAACTGAAAATAGGTGCAGAGAGTCAGAATTCAGATAAAAAATCACGCTCAGGAGTCAAATTTCCGACAATTCAGACATTTTAAAAACTGCAGGGGGGTTTGGGCAAAATATGACCCATCGCCATTTTAAGTAATTGGCATGTTTTCGGAATAAAAAGTCGTAATTTGAAACTGAAAATAGGTGCAGAGATTCAGAATTCGGACAAAAAATCACGCTCAGGAGTCAATATTCCGACATTTCAGACATTTTGAAAACTGCAGGGGGGGTTTGGGCAAAATATGATCCATCGCCGTTTACAGTAATTGGCATATTTTCGGTATGAAACTTCGTAATTTGAAACTGAAAATAGGTGAAGAGAGTCAGAATTCGGCTCAAAAATCACGCTCAGGAGTCAAATTTCTGATATTTCAGACATTTTGAAAACTGTAAGGGGGTTTGGGCCAAATATGACCCATCGCCATTTTCAGTAATTGGCATATTTTCGGTATAAAAAGTCGTAATTTTAAACTGAAAATTGGTGCAGAGAGTCAGCATTCGGATAAAAAATCACGCTCAGGAGTCAAATTTCCGACATTTCAGACGTTTTAAAAACTGCGGGGGGGTTTGGGCAAAATATGACCTATCGCCGTTTACAGTAATTGGCATATTTTCGGTATGAAACGTCGTAATTTGAAACTGAAAATAGGTGCAGAGAGTCAGAATTCGGCTCAAAACTCACGCTCAGGAGTCAAATTTCCGACATTTCAGACATTTTAAAAACTGCAGGGGGGATTGGGCAAAATATGACCTATCGCGTTTTCAGTAATTGGCATATTTTCGGTATGAAACGTCGTAATTTGAAACTGAAAATAGGTGCAGAGAGTCAGAATTCGGCTCAAAAATCATGCTCAGGAGTCAAATTTCCGACATTACAGACATTTTGAAAACTGCAGGGGAGTTTAAGCAAAATATGACCCATCGCTGTTTTCAGTAATTAGAATATTTTCGGAATAAAAAGTCGTAATTTGAAACTGAAAATAGGGGCAGAGAGTCAGAATTCGGATAAAAAATCACGCTCAGGAGTCAAATTTCCGACATTTCAGACATTTTGAAAACTGCAGGGGGGTTTGGGCAAAATATGACCCATCTCCGTTTACAGTAATTGGCATATTTTCGGTATGAAACGTCGTAATTTGAAACTAAAAATAGGTGCCGAGAGTCAGAATTCGGCTCAAAACTCACGCTCAGGAGTCAAATTTCCGACATTTCAGACATTTTAAAAACTGCAGGGGGGATTGGGCAAAATATGACCCATCGCGTTTTCAGTAATTGGCATATTTTCGGTATGAAACGTCGTTATTTGAAACTGAAAATAGGTGCAGAGAGTCAGAATTCGGCTCAAAAATCATGCTCAGGAGTCAAATTTCCGACATTAAAGACATTTTGAAAACTGCAGGGGAATTTAAGCAAAATATGACCCATCGCTGTTTTCAGTAATTAGAATATTTTCGGAATAAAAAGTCGTAATTTGAAACTGAAAATAGGTGCAGAGAGTCAGAATTCAGATAAAAAATCACGCTCAGGAGTCAAATTTCCGACATTTCAGACATTTTGAAAACTGCAGGGGGGTTTGGGCAAAATATGACCCATCTCCGTTTACAGTAATTGGCATATTTTCGGTATGAAACGTCGTAATTTGAAACTAAAAATAGACGCAGAGAGTCAGAATTCGGCTCAAAAATCACGCTCAGGAGTCAAATTTCCGACATTTCAGACATTTTGAAAACTGCAGGGGGGTTTGGGCAAAATATGACCCATCGCCGTTTTCAGTAATTGGCATATTTTCGGAATAAAAAGTCGTAATTTGAGACTAAAAATACGTGCAGAGTCAGAATTCGGATAAAAAATCACGCTCAGGAGTCAAATTTCCGACATTTCAGACATTTTGAAAACTGCAGGGGGGTTTGGGCAAAATATGACCCATCGCCGTTTTAAGTAATTGGCATATTTTCGGTTTAAAAATTCGTAATTTGAAACTGAAAATAGGTGCAGAGAGTCAGAATTCGGATAAAAAATCACGCTCAGGAGTCAAATTTCCAACATTTAAGACATTTTGAAAACTGCAGGGGGGTTTGGGTAAAATATGACCCATCACCGTTTTCAGTAATTGGCATTTTTTTCGGTATGAAACGTCGTAATTTGAAACTGAAAATTGGTGAAGAGAGTCAGAATTCGGCTCAAAAATCACAATCAGGAGTCAAATTTCCTACATTTCAAACATTTTAAAAACTGCAGTGGGGTTTGGGCAAAATATGACCCATCGCCGTTTTCAGTAATTGGCATATTTTCGGTATGAAACGTCGTAATTTGAAACTGAAAAAAGGTGCAGAGAGTCAGAATTCGGCTCAAAAATCACGCTCAGGAGTCAACTTTCCGACATTTCGGACATTTTAAAAACTGCAGGGGGGGTTTGGGCAAAATATGACCCATCTCCGTTTACAGTAATTGGCATATTTTCGGTATAAAAAGTCGTAATTTGAAACTGAAAATAGGTGCAGAGAGTCAGAATTCAGATAAAAAATCACGCTCAGGAGTCAAATTTCCGACATTTTAAAAACTGCAGGGGGGTTTGGGCTAAATATGACCCATCGCCATTTTAAGTAATTGGCATGTTTTCGGAATAAAAAGTCGTAATTTCAAACTGAAAATAGGTGCAGAGATTCAGAATTCGGACAAAAAATCACGCTCAGGAGTCAATATTCCGACATTTCAGACATTTTGAAAACTGCAGGGGGGGTTTGGGCAAAATATGATCCATCGCCGTTTACAGTAATTGGCATATTTTCGGTATGAAACTTCGTAATTTGAAACTGAAAATAGGCGAAGAGAGTCAGAATTCGGCTCAAAAATCACGCTCAGGAGTCAAATTTCTGACATTTCAGACATTTTGAAAACTGTAAGGGGGTTTGGGCCAAATATGACCCATCGCCATTTTCAGTAATTGGCATATTTTCGGTATAAAAAGTCGTAATTTTAAACTGAAAATTGGTGCAGAGAGTCAGAATTCGGATAAAAAATCACGCTCAGGAGTCAAATTTCCGACATTTCAAACGTTTTAAAAACTGCGGGGGGGTTTGGGCAAAATATGACCTATCGCCGTTTACAGTAATTGGCATATTTTCGGTATGAAACGTCGTAATTTGAAACTGAAAATAGGTGCAGAGAGTCAGAATTCGGCTCAAAACTCACGCTCAGGAGTCAAATTTCCGACATTTCAGACATTTTAAAAACTGCAGGGGGGTTTGGGCAAAATATGACCCATCGCGTTTTCAGTAATTGGCATATTTTCGGTATGAAACTTCGTAATTTGAAACTGAAAATAGGTGCAGAGAGTCAGAATTCGGCTCAAAAATCATGCTCAGGAGTCAAATTTCCCACATTACAGACATTTTGAAAACTGCAGGGGAGTTTAAGCAAAATATGACCCATCGCTGTTTTCAGTAATTAGAATATTTTCGGAATAAAAAGTCGTAATTTGAAACTGAAAATAGGTGCAGAGAGTCAGAATTCGGATAAAAAATCACGCTCAGGAGTCAAATTTCCGACATTTCAGACATTTTGAAAACTGCAGGGGGGTTTGGGCAAAATATGACCCATCTCCGTTTACAGTAATTGGCATATTTTCGGTATGAAACGTCGTAATTTGAAACTAAAAATAGGTGCAGAGAGTCAGAATTCGGCTCAAAACTCACGCTCAGGAGTCAAATTTCCGACATTTCAGACATTTTAAAAACTGCAGGGGGGATTGGGCAAAATATGACCCATCGCGTTTTCAGTAATTGGCATATTTTCGGTATGAAACGTCGTTATTTGAAACTGAAAATAGGTGCAGAGAGTCAGAATTTGGCTCAAAAATCATGCTCAGGAGTCAAATTTCCGACATTACAGACATTTTGAAAACTGCAGGGGAGTTTAAGCAAAATATGACCCATCGCTGTTTTCAGTAATTAGAATATTTTCGGAATAAAAAGTCGTAATTTGAAACTGAAAATAGGTGCAGAGAGTCAGAATTCAGATAAAAAATCACGCTCAGGAGTCAAATTTCCGACATTTCAGACATTTTGAAAACTGCAGGGGGGTTTGGGCAAAATATGACCCATCTCCGTTTACAGTAATTGGCATATTTTCGGTATGAAACGTCGTAATTTGAAACTAAAAATAGGTGCAGAGAGTCAGAATTCGGCTCAAAAATCACGCTCAGGAGTCAAATTTCCGACATTTCAGACATTTTGAAAACTGCAGGGGGGTTTGGGCAAAATATGACCCATCGCCGTTTTCAGTAATTGGCATATTTTCGGAATAAAAAGTCGTAATTTGAGACTAAAAATACGTGCAGAGTCAGAATTCGGATAAAAAATCACGCTCAGGAGTAAAATTTCCGACATTTCAGACATTTTGAAAACTGCAGGGGGGTTTGGGCAAAATATGACCCATCGCCGTTTTAAGTAATTGGCATATTTTCGGTTAAAAATTCGTAATTTGAAACTGAAAATAGGTGCAGAGAGTCAGAATTCGGATAAAAAATCACGCTCAGGAGTCAAATTTCCAACATTTAAGACATTTTGAAAACTGCAGGGGGGTTTGGGTAAAATATGACCCATCACCGTTTTCAGTAATTGGCATTTTTTCGGTATGAAACGTCGTAATTTGAAACTGAAAATTGGTGAAGAGAGTCAGAATTCGGCTCAAAAATCACAATCAGGAGTCAAATTTCCTACATTTCTGACATTTTAAAACTGCAGGGGGGTTTGGGCAAAATATGACCCATCGCTGTTTTCAGTAATTGGCATATTTTCGGTATGAAACGTCGTAATTTGAAACTGAAAAAAGGTGCAGAGAGTCAGAATTCGGCTCAAAAATCACGCTCAGGAGTCAACTTTCCGACATTTCGGACATTTTAAAAACTGCAGGGGGGGGGGGCAAAATATGACCCATCTCCGTTTACAGTAATTGGCATATTTTCGGTATAAAAAGACGTAATTTGAAACTGAAAATAGGTGCAGAGAGTCAGAATTCAGATAAAAAATCACGCTCAGGAGTCAAATTTCCGACAATTCAGACATTTTAAAAACTGCAGGGGGGTTTGGGCAAAATATGACCCATCGCCATTTTAAGTAATTGGCATGTTTTCGGAATAAAAAGTCGTAATTTGAAACTGAAAATAGGTGCAGAGATTCAGAATTCGGACAAAAAATCACGCTCAGGAGTCAATATTCCGACATTTCAGACATTTTGAAAACTGCAGGGGGGGTTTGGGCAAAATATGATCCATCGCCGTTTACAGTAATTGGCATATTTTCTGTATGAAACTTCGTAATTTGAAACTGAAAATAGGTGAAGAGAGTCAGAATTCGGCTCAAAAATCACGCTCAGGAGTCAAATTTCTGACATTTCAGACATTTTGAAAACTGTAAGGGGGTTTGGGCCAAATATGACCCATCGCCATTTTCAGTAATTGGCATATTTTCGGTATAAAAAGTCGTAATTTTAAACTGAAAATTGGTGCAGAGAGTCAGCATTCGGATAAAAAATCACGCTCAGGAATCAAATTTCCGACATTTCAGACGTTTTAAAAACTGCGGGGGGGTTTGGGCAAAATATGACCTATCGCCGTTTACAGTAATTGGCATATTTTCGGTATGAAACGTCGTAATTTGAAACTGAAAATAGGTGCAGAGAGTCAGAATTCGGCTCAAAACTCACGCTCAGGAGTCAAATTTCCGACATTTCAGACATTTTAAAAACTGCAGGGGGGATTGGGCAAAATATGACCCATCGCGTTTTCAGTAATTGGCATATTTTCGGTATGAAACGTCGTAATTTGAAACTGAAAATAGGTGCAGAGAGTCAGAATTCGGCTCAAAAATCATGCTCAGGAGTCAAATTTCCGACATTACAGACATTTTGAAAACTGCAGGGGAGTTTAAGCAAAATATGACCCATCGCTGTTTTCAGTAATTAGAATATTTTCGGAATAAAAAGTCGTAATTTGAAACTGAAAATAGGGGCAGAGAGTCAGAATTCGGATAAAAAATCACGCTCAGGAGTCAAATTTCCGACATTTCAGACATTTTGAAAACTGCAGGGGGGTTTGGGCAAAATATGACCCATCTCCGTTTACAGTAATTGGCATATTTTCGGTATGAAACGTCGTAATTTGAAACTAAAAATAGGTGCCGAGAGTCAGAATTCGGCTCAAAACTCACGCTCAGGAGTCAAATTTCCGACATTTCAGACATTTTAAAAACTGCAGGGGGGATTGGGCAAAATATGACCCATCGCGTTTTCAGTAATTGGCATATTTTCGGTATGAAACGTCGTTATTTGAAACTGAAAATAGGTGCAGAGAGTCAGAATTCGGCTCAAAAATCATGCTCAGGAGTCAAATTTCCGACATTAAAGACATTTTGAAAACTGCAGGGGAGTTTAAGCAAAATATGACCCATCGCTGTTTTCAGTAATTAGAATATTTTCGGAATAAAAAGTCGTAATTTGAAACTGAAATAGGTGCAGAGAGTCAGAATTCAGATAAAAAATCACGCTCAGGAGTCAAATTTCCGACATTTCAGACATTTTGAAAACTGCAGGGGGGTTTGGGCAAAATATGACCATCTCCGTTTACAGTAATTGGCATATTTTCGGTATGAAACGTCGTAATTTGAAACTAAAAATAGGCGCAGAGAGTCAGAATTCGGCTCAAAAATCACGCTCAGGAGTAAAATTTCCGACATTTCAGACATTTTGAAAACTGCAGGGGGGTTTGGGCAAAATATGACCCATCGCCGTTTTCAGTAATTGGCATATTTTCGGAATAAAAAGTCGTAATTTGAGACTAAAAATACGTGCAGAGTCAGAATTCGGATAAAAAATCACGCTCAGGAGTCAAATTTCCGACATTTCAGACATTTTGAAAACTGCAGGGGGGTTTGGGCAAAATATGACCCATCGCCGTTTTAAGTAATTGGCATATTTTCGGTTTAAAAATTCGCAATTTGAAACTGAAAATAGGTGCAGAGAGTCAGAATTCGGATAAAAAATCACGCTCAGGAGTCAAATTTCCAACATTTAAGACATTTTGAAAACTGCAGGGGGGTTTGGGTAAGATATGACCCATCACCGTTTTCAGTAATTGGCATTTTTTCGGTATGAAACGTCGTAATTTGAAACTGAAAATTGGTGAAGAGAGTCAGAATTCGGCTCAAAAATCACAATCAGGAGTCAAATTTCCTACATTTCTGACATTTTAAAAACTGCAGTGGGGTTTGGGCAAAATATGCCCCATCGCCGTTTTCAGTAATTGGCATATTTTTGGTATGAAACGTCGTAATTTGAAACTGAAAAAAGGTGCAGAGAGTCAGAATTCGGCTCAAAAATCACGCTCAGGAGTCAACTTTCCGACATTTCGGACATTTTAAAAACTGCAGGGGGGGTTTGGGCAAAATATGACCCATCTCCGTTTACAGTAATTGGCATATTTTCGGTATAAAAAGTCATAATTTGAAACTGAAAATAGGTGCAGAGAGTCAGAATTCAGATAAAAATCACGCTCAGGAGTCAAATTTCCGACATTTTAAAAACTGCAGGGGGGTTTGGGCTAAATATGACCCATCGCCATTTTAAGTAATTGGCATGTTTTCGGAATAAAAAGTCGTAATTTCAAACTGAAAATAGGTGCAGAGATTCAGAATTCGGACAAAAAATCACGCTCAGGAGTCAATATTCCGACATTTCAGACATTTTGAAAACTGCAGGGGGGTTTGGGCAAAATATGATCCATCGCCGTTTACAGTAATTGGCATATTTTCGGTATGAAACTTCGTAATTTGAAACTGAAAATAGGCGAAGAGAGTCAGAATTCGGCTCAAAAATCACGCTCAGCAGTCAAATTTCTGACATTTCAGACATTTTGAAAACTGTAAGGGGGTTTGGGCCAAATATGACCCATTGCCATTTTCAGTAATTGGCATATTTTCGGTATAAAAAGTCGTAATTTTAAACTGAAAATTGGTGCAGAGAGTCAGAATTCGGATAAAAAATCACGCTCAGGAGTCAAATTTCCGACATTTCAGACGTTTTAAAACTGCGGGGGGGTTTGGGCAAAATATGACCTATCGCCGTTTACAGTAATTGGCATATTTTCGGTATGAAACGTCGTAATTTGAAACTGAAAATAGGTGCAGAGAGTCAGAATTCGGCTCAAAACTCACGCTCAGGAGTCAAATTTCCGACATTTCAGACATTTTAAAAACTGCAGGGGGGATTGGGCAAAATATGACCCATCGCGTTTTCAGTAATTGGCATATTTTCGGTATGAAACTTCGTAATTTGAAACTGAAAATAGGTGCAGAGAGTCAGAATTCGGCTCAAAAATCATGCTCAGGAGTCAAATTTCCCACATTACAGACATTTTGAAAACTGCAGGGGAGTTTAAGCAAATATGACCCATCGCTGTTTTCAGTAATTAGAATATTTTCGGAATAAAAAGTCGTAATTTGAAACTGAAAATAGGTGCAGAGAGTCAGAATTCGGATAAAAAATCACGCTCAGGAGTCAAATTTCCGACATTTCAGACATTTTGAAAACTGCAGAGGGGTTTGGGCAAAATATGACCCATCTCCGTTTACAGTAATTGGCATATTTTCGGTATGAAACGTCGTAATTTGAAACTAAAAATAGGTGCAGAGAGTGAGAATTCGGCTCAAAAATCACGCTCAGGAGGCAAATTTCCGACATTTCAGACATTTTAAAACTGCAGGGGGGATTTGGGCAAAATATGACCATCGCCGTTTTCAGTAATTGGCATATTTTCGGTAATGAAAAGTCGTTAATTTGAAACTGAAATAGGTGCAGAGTCAGAATTCGGCTCAAAAATCACGCTCAGGAGTCAAATTTCCGACATTTAAGACATTTTGAAAACTGCAGGGGAGTGTTAGGGCAAAATATGACCCATCGCCGTTTTAAGTAATTAGGCATATTTTCGGATATTAAAAAGTCGTAATTTGAAACTGAAAATAGGTGCAGAGAGTCAGAATTCAGGATAAAAAATCACGCTCAGGAGTCAAATTTCCGACATTTTCAGACATTTTGAAAACTGCAGGGGGGTTTGGGCAAAATATGACCCATCTCCGTTTACAGTAATTGGCATATTTTCGGTATGAAACGTCGTAATTTGAAACTAAAAATAGGCGCAGAGAGTCAGAATTCGGCTCAAAAATCACGCTCAGGAGTCAAATTTCCGACATTTCAGACATTTTGAAAACTGCAGGGGGGTTTGGGCAAAATATGACCCATCGCCGTTTTCAGTAATTGGCATATTTTCGGAATAAAAAGTCGTAATTTGAGACTAAAAATACGTGCAGAGTCAGAATTCGGATAAAAAATCACGCTCAGGAGTCAAATTTCCGACATTTCAGACATTTTGAAAACTGCAGGGGGGTTTGGGCAAAATATGACCCATCGCCGTTTTAAGTAATTGGCATATTTTCGGTTTAAAAATTCGTAATTTGAAACTGAAAATAGGTGCAGAGAGTCAGAATTCGGATAAAAAATCACGCTCAGGAGTCAAATTTCCAACATTTAAGACATTTTGAAAACTGCAGGGGGGTTTGGGTAAATATGACCCATCACCGTTTTCAGTAATTGGCATTTTTTCGGTATGAAACGTCGTAATTTGAAACTGAAAATTGGAAGAGAGTCAGAATTCGGCTCAAAAATCACAATCAGGAGTCAAATTTCCTACATTTCTGACATTTTAAAAACTGCAGTGGGGTTTGGGCAAAATATGACCCATCGCCGTTTTCAGTAATTGGCATATTTTCGGTATGAAACGTCGTAATTTGAAACTGAAAAAAGGTGCAGAGAGTCAGAATTCGGCTCAAAAATCACGCTCAGGAGTCAACTTTCCGACATTTCGGACATTTTAAAAACTGCAGGGGGGTTTGGGCAAAATATGACCCATCTCCGTTTACAGTAATTGGCATATTTTCGGTATAAAAAGTCGTAATTTGAAACTGAAAATAGGTGCAGAGAGTCAGAATTCAGATAAAAAATCACGCTCAGGAGTCAAATTTCCGACATTTTAAAAACTGCAGGGGGGTTTGGGCTAAATATGACCCATCGCCATTTTAAGTAATTGGCATGTTTTCGGAATAAAAAGTCGTAATTTCAAACTGAAAATAGGTGCAGAGATTCAGAATTCGGACAAAAAATCACGCTCAGGAGTCAATATTCCGACATTTCAGACATTTTGAAAACTGCAGGGGGGGTTTGGGCAAAATATGATCCATCGCCGTTTACAGTAATTGGCATATTTTCGGTATGAAACTTCGTAATTTGAAACTGAAAATAGGCGAAGAGAGTCAGAATTCGGCTCAAAAATCACGCTCAGGAGTCAAATTTCTGACATTTCAGACATTTTGAAAACTGTAAGGGGGTTTGGGCCAAATATGACCCATCGCCATTTTCAGTAATTGGCATATTTTCGGTATAAAAAGTCGTAATTTTAAACTGAAAATTGGTGCAGAGAGTCAGAATTCGGATAAAAAATCACGCTCAGGAGTCAAATTTCCGACATTTCAGACGTTTTAAAAACTGCGGGGGGGTTTGGGCAAAATATGACCTATCGCCGTTTACAGTAATTGGCATATTTTCGGTATGAAACGTCGTAATTTGAAACTGAAAATAGGTGCAGAGAGTCAGAATTCGGCTCAAAACTCACGCTCAGGAGTCAAATTTCCGACATTTCAGACATTTTAAAAACTGCAGGGGGGGATTGGGCAAAATATGACCCATCGCGTTTTCAGTAATTGGCATATTTTCGGTATGAAACTTCGTAATTTGAAACTGAAAATAGGTGCAGAGAGTCAGAATTCGGCTCAAAAATCATGCTCAGGAGTCAAATTTCCACATTACAGACATTTTGAAAACTGCAGGGGAGTTTAAGCAAAATATGACCCATCGCTGTTTTCAGTAATTAGAATATTTTCGGAATAAAAAGTCGTAATTTGAAACTGAAAATAGGTGCAGAGAGTCAGAATTCGGATAAAAAATCACGCTCAGGAGTCAAATTTCCGACATTTCAGACATTTTGAAAACTGCAGGGGTTTGGGCAAAATATGACCCATCTCCGTTTACAGTAATTGGCATATTTTCGGTATGAAACGTCGTAATTTGAAACTAAAAATAGGTGCAGAGAGTCAGAATTCGGCTCAAAAATCACGCTCAGGAGTCAAATTTCCGACATTTCAGACATTTTGAAAACTGCAGGGGGGTTTGGGCAAAATATGACCCATCGCGTTTTCAGTAATTGGCATATTTTCGGTAAAACGTCGTAATTTGAGAAAATAGGTGCAGAGTCAGAATTCGGCTAAAAAATCACGCTCAGGAGTCAAATTTCCGACATTTCAGACATTTTGAAAACTGCAGGGGGGTTTGGGCAAAATATGACCCATCGCCGTTTTCAGTAATTGGCATATTTTCGGTTAAAAATTCGTAATTTGAAACTGAAAATAGGTGCAGAGAGTCAGAATTCGGATAAAAAATCACGCTCAGGAGTCAAATTTCCGACATTTCAGACATTTTGAAAACTGCAGGGGGGTTTGGGCAAAATATGACCCATCACCGTTTACAGTAATTGGCATTTTTCGGTATGAAACGTCGTAATTTGAAACTGAAAATAGGTGCAGAGAGTCAGAATTCGGCTCAAAAATCACGCTCAGGAGTCAAATTTCCGACATTTCAGACATTTTAAAAACTGCAGGGGGGTTTGGGCAAAATATGACCCATCGCCGTTTTCAGTAATTGGCATATTTTCGGTATGAAACGTCGTAATTTGAAACTGAAAAAAGGTGCAGAGAGTCAGAATTCGGCTAAAAAATCACGCTCAGGAGTCAAATTTCCGACATTTCGACATTTTAAAACTGCAGGGGGGTTTGGGCAAAATATGACCCATCGCCGTTTACAGTAATTGGCATATTTTCGGTATAAAAAGTCGTAATTTGAAACTGAAAATAGGTGCAGAGAGTCAGAATTCGGATAAAAATCACGCTCAGGAGTCAAATTTCCGACATTTCGGACATTTTAAAAACTGCAGGGGGGTTTGGGCAAAATATGATCCATCGCCGTTTACAGTAATTGGCATATTTTCGGTATGAAACGTCGTAATTTGAAACTGAAAATAGGTGCAGAGAGTCAGAATTCGGCTCAAAAATCACGCTCAGGAGTCAAATTTCCGACATTTCAGACATTTTAAAAACTGCAGGGGGGTTTGGGCAAAATATGACCCATCGCGTTTTCAGTAATTGGCATATTTTCGGTATGAAACGTCGTAATTTGAAACTGAAAATAGGTGCAGAGAGTCAGAATTCGGCTCAAAAATCACTCAGGAGTCAAATTTCCGACATTACAGACATTTTGAAAACTGCAGGGGGTTAAGCAAAATATGACCCATCGCTGTTTTCAGTAATTAGCATATTTTCGGAATAAAAAGTCGTAATTTGAAACTGAAAATAGGTGCAGAGAGTCAGAATTCGGATAAAAAATCACGCTCAGGAGTCAAATTTCCGACATTTTAGACATTTTGAAAACTGCAGGGGGGTTTGGGCAAAATATGACCCATCTCCGTTTACAGTAATTGGCATATTTTCGGTATGAAACGTCGTAATTTGAAACTGAAAATAGGTGCAGAGAGTCAGAATTCGGCTCAAAACTCACGCTCAGGAGTCAAATTTCCGACATTTCAGACATTTTAAAAACTGCAGGGGGGATTGGGCAAAATATGACCCATCGCGTTTCAGTAATTGGCATATTTTCGGTATGAAACGTCGTAATTTGAAACTGAAAATAGGTGCAGAGAGTCAGAATTCGGCTCAAAAATCATGCTCAGGAGTCAAATTTCGACATTACAGACATTTTGAAAACTGCAGGGGAGTTTAAGCAAATATGACCCATCGCTTTTCAGTAATTAGAATATTTTCGAATAAAAAGTCGTAATTTGAAACTGAAAATAGGTGCAGAGAGTCAGAATTCGGATAAAAAATCACGCTCAGGAGTCAAATTTCCGACATTTCAGACATTTGGAAAACTGCAGGGGGGTTTGGGCAAAATATGACCATCTCCGTTTACAGTAATTGGCATATTTTCGGTATGAAACGTCGTAATTTGAAACTAAAAATAGGTGCAGAGAGTCAGAATTCGGCTCAAAAATCACGCTCAGGAGTCAAATTTCCGACATTTAGACATTTTGAAAACTGCAGGGGGGTTTGGGCAAAATATGACCCATCTCGTTTACAGTAATTGGCATATTTTCGGTATGAAACGTCGTAATTTGAAACTAAAAATAGGTGCGAGAGTCAGAATTCGGCTCAAAATCACGCTCAGGAGTCAAATTTCCGACATTTCAGACATTTTAAAAACTGCAGGGGGATTGGGCAAAATATGACCCATCGCGTTTTCAGTAATTGGCATATTTTCGGTATGAAACGTCGTAATTTGAAACTGAAAATAGGTGCAGAGAGTCAGAATTCGGCTCAAAAATCATGCTCAGGAGTCAAATTTCCGACATTTCAGACATTTTGAAAACTGCAGGGGAGTTTAAGCAAAATATGACCCATCGCTGTTTCAGTAATTAGAATATTTTCGTAAAACGTCGTAATTTGAAACTGAAAATAGGTGCAGAGAGTCAGAATTCAGATAAAAATCACGCTCAGGAGTCAAATTTCCGACATTTCAGACATTTTGGAAAACTGCAGGGGGGTTTGGGCAAAATATGACCCATCTCCGTTTACAGTAATTGGCATATTTTCGGTATGAAACGTCGTAATTTGAAACTAAAAATAGGTGCAGAGAGTCAGAATTCGGCTCAAAAATCACGCTCAGGAGTCAAATTTCCGACATTTCAGACATTTTGAAAACTGCAGGGGGGTTTGGGCAAAATATGACCCATCGCCGTTTTCAGTAATTGGCATATTTTCGGAATAAAAAGTCGTAATTTGAACTAAAATAGGTGCAGAGTCAGAATTCGGATAAAAAATCACGCTCAGGAGTCAAATTTCCGACATTTCAGACATTTTGAAAACTGCAGGGGGGTTTGGGCAAAATATGACCCATCGCCGTTTAAGTAATTGGCATATTTTCGGTAAAAATTCGTAATTTGAAACTGAAAATAGTGCAGAGAGTCGGAATTCGGATAAAAAATCACGCTCAGGAGTCAAATTTCCAACATTTAAGACATTTTGAAAACTGCAGGGGGGTTTGGGTAAAATATGACCCATCGCCGTTTTCAGTAATTGGCATTTTCGGTATGAAACGTCGTAATTTGAAACTGAAAATGGTGAAGAGAGTCAGAATTCGGCTCAAAAATCACTCAGGAGTCAAATTTCCGACATTTCTGACATTTTAAAAACTGCAGGGGGTTTGGGCAAAATATGACCCATCGCCGTTTTCAGTAATTGGCATATTTTCGGTATGAAACGTCGTAATTTGAAACTGAAAAAGGTGCAGAGAGTCAGAATTCGGCTCAAAAATCACGCTCAGGAGTCAAATTTCCGACATTTGGGACATTTTAAAAACTGCAGGGGGGTTTGGCCAAAATATGACCCATCTCCGTTTCAGTAATTGGCATATTTTCAGTATAAAAAGTCGTAATTTGAAACTGAAAATAGGTGCAGAGATTCAGAATTCGGACAAAAAATCACGCTCAGGAGTCAATATTCCGACATTTCAGACATTTTGAAAACTGCAGGGGGGTTTGGGCAAAATATGATCCATCGCCGTTTTACAGTAATTGGCATATTTTCGGTATGAAACGTCGTAATTTGAAACTGAAAAATAGGTGCAGAGAGTCAGAATTCGGCTCAAAAATCACGCTCAGGAGTCAATTTCTGACATTTCAGACATTTTGAAAACTGTAAGGGGGTTTGGGCAAATATGACCCATCGCCATTTTCAGTAATTGGCATATTTTCGGTATAAAAAGTCGTAATTTAAACTGAAAATTGGTGCAGAGAGTCAGAATTCGGATAAAAAATCACGCTCAGGAGTCAAATTTCCGACATTTCAGACGTTTTAAAAACTGGGGGGGTTTGGGCAAAATATGACCATCGCCGTTTACAGTAATTGGCATATTTTCGGTATGAAACGTCGTAATTTGAAACTGAAAATAGGTGCAGAGAGTCAGAATTCGGCTCAAAAACTCACGCTCAGGAGTCAAATTCCGACATTTCAGACATTTTAAAAACTGCAGGGGGGATTGGGCAAAATATGACCCATCGCGTTTTCAGTAATTGGCATATTTTCGGTATGAAACTTCGTAATTTGAAACTGAAAATAGGTGCAGAGAGTCAGAATTCGGCTCAAAAATCATGCTCAGGAGTCAAATTTCCGACATTACAGACATTTTGAAAACTGCAGGGGAGTTTAAGCAAAATATGACCCATCGCTGTTTTCAGTAATTAGAATATTTTCGGAATAAAAAGTCGTAATTTGAAACTGAAAATAGGTGCAGAGAGTCAGAATTCGGATAAAAAATCACGCTCAGGAGTCAAATTTCCGACATTCAGACATTTTGAAAACTGCAGGGGGTTTAAGCAAAATATGACCCATCGCCGTTTCAGTAATTAGCATATTTTCGGATAAAAGTCGTAATTTGAAACTGAAAATAGGTGCAGAGAGTCAGAATTCGGCTGAAAAATCACGCTCAGGAGTCAAATTTCCGACATTTAAGACATTTTAAAAACTGCAGGGGGGTTTGGGCAAAATATGACCATCGCCGTTTACAGTAATTGGCATATTTTCGGTATAAAAACTCGTAATTTGAACTGAAAATAGCTGCAGAGAGTCAGAATTCGGATAAAAAATCACGCTCAGGAGTCAAATTTCCGACATTTCAGACATTTTAAAAACTGCAGGGGGGATTGGGCAAAATATGACCAATCGCGTTTTCAGTAATTGGCATATTTTCGGTATGAAAACGTCGTAATTTGAAACTGAAAATAGGTGCAGAGAGTCAGAATTCGGCTCAAAAATCACGCTCAGGAGTCAAATTTCCGACATTCAGACATTTTGAAAACTGCAGGGGGTTTGGGCAAAATATGACCCATCGCGTTTTCAGTAATTAGAATATTTTCGGTAAAAAGTCGTAATTTGAAACTGAAAATAGGTGCAGAGAGTCAGAATGCGGATAAAAATCACGCTCAGGGGTCAAATTTCCGACATTTCAGACATTTTGAAAACTGCAGGGGGGTTTGGGCAAAATATGACCCATCGCCGTTTTCAGTAATTGGCATATTTTCGGAATAAAAAGTCGTAATTTGAGACTGAAAATAGGTGCAGAGTCAGAATTCGGATAAAAAATCACGCTCAGGAGTCAAATTTCCGACATTTCAGACATTTTGAAAACTGCAGGGGGGTTTGGGCAAAATATGACCCATCGCCGTTTTAAGTAATTGGCATATTTTCGGTTTAAAAATTCGTAATTTGAAACTGAAAATAGGTGCAGAGAGTCAGAATTCGGATAAAAAATCAGCTCAGGAGTCAAATTTCCAACATTTAAGACATTTTGAAAACTGCAGGGGGGTTTGGGTAAAATATGACCCATCACCGTTTACAGTAATTGGCATTTTTCGGTATGAAACGTCGTAATTTGAAACTGAAAATTGGTGAAGAGAGTCAGAATTCGGCTCAAAAATCACGCTCAGGAGTCAAATTTCCTACATTTCTGACATTTTAAAAACTGCAGGGGGGTTTGGGCAAAATATGACCCATCGCCGTTTTCAGTAATTGGCATATTTTCGGTATGAAACGTCGTAATTTGAAACTGAAAAAAGGTGCAGAGAGTCAGAATTCGGCTCAAAAATCACGCTCAGGAGTCAACTTTCCGACATTTCGGACATTTTAAAAACTGCAGGGGGGTTTGGGCAAAATATGACCCATCTCCGTTTACAGTAATTGGCATATTTTCGGTATAAAAAGTCGTAATTTGAAACTGAAAATAGGTGCAGAGAGTCAGAATTCAGATACAAAATTACGCTCAGGAGTCAAATTTCCGACATTTCAGACATTTTAAAAACTGCAGGGGGGTTTGGGCAAAATATGACCCATCGCTGTTTTAAGTAATTGGCATGTTTTCGGTAAAAAGTCGTAATTTGAAACTGAAAATAGGTGCAGAGAGTCAGAATTCGGATAAAAAATCACGCTCAGGAATCAAATTTCCGACATTTCGACATTTTAAAAACTGCAGGGGGGTTTGGGCAAAATATGACCATCGCCGTTTGCAGTAATTGCCATATTTTCGGTATGAAACGTCGTAATTTGAAACTGAAAATAGGTGCAGAGAGTCAGAATTCGGCTCAAAAATCACGCTCAGGAATCAAATTTCCGACATTTCAGACATTTTAAAAACTGCAGGGGGGTTTGGGCAAAATATGACCCATCGCGTTTTCAGTAATTGGCATATTTTCGGTATGAGACGTCGTAATTTGAAACTGAAAATAGGTTTCAGAGAGTCAAAAATCGGCTCAAAAATCACGCTCAGGAGTCAAATTTCGACATTTCAGACATTTTGAAAACTGTAAGGGGGTTTGGGCCAAATATGACCCATCGCCATTTTCAGTAATTGGCATATTTTCGGTATAAAAACTCGTAATTTGAATCTGAAAATAGCTGCAGAGAGTCAGAATTCGGATAAAAAATCACGCTCAGGAGTCAAATTTGGACATTTCAGACATTTAAAAACTGCGGGGGGATTGGGCAAATATGACCAATCGCGTTTCAGTAATTGGCATATTTTCGGTATGAAACGTCGTAATTTGAAACTGAAAATAGGTGCAGAGAGTCAGAATTCGGCTCAAAAATCATGCTCAGGAGTCAAATTTCCGACATTACAGACATTTTGAAAACTGCAGGGGAGTTTAAGCAAAATATGACCCATCGCTGTTTTCAGTAATTAGAATATTTTCGGAATAAAAAGTCGTAATTTGAAACTGAAAATAGGTGCAGAGAGTCAGAATGCAGATAAAAAATCACGCTCAGGAGTCAAATTTCCGACATTTCAGACATTTTGAAAACTGCAGGGGGGTTTGGGCAAAATATGACCCATCTCTGTTTACAGTAATTGGCATATTTTCGGTATGAAAAGTCGTAATTTGAAACTAAAAATAGGTGCAGAGAGTCAGAATTCGGCTCAAAAATCATGCTCAGGAGTCAAATTTCCGACATTTCAGACATTTTGAAAACTGCAGGGGGGTTTGGGCAAAATATGACCCATCGCCGTTTCAGTAATTGGCATATTTTCGGTAAAAAGTCGTAATTTGAGACTAAAAATACGTGCAGAGTCAGAATTCGGATAAAAAATCATGCTCAGTAGTCAAATTTCCGACATTTCAGACATTTTGAAAACTGCAGGGGGGTTTGGGCAAAATATGACCCATCGCGTTTTCAGTAATTGGCATATTTTCGGTAAAAATTCGTAATTTGAAACTGAAAATAGGTGCAGAGAGTCGGAATTCGGATAAAAAATCATGCTCAGGAGTCAAATTTCCGACATTTCAGACATTTTGAAAACTGCAGGGGGGTTTGGGCAAAATATGACCCATCGCCGTTTTCAGTAATTGGCATATTTTCGGTATAAAAAGTCGTAATTTGAAACTGAAAAAAGGGCAGAGAGTCAGAATTCGGCTAAAAAATCACGCTCAGGAGTCAAATTTCCGACATTTCAGACATTTTAAAAACTGCAGGGGGGTTTGGGCAAAATATGACCCATCTCCGTTTACAGTAATTGGCATATTTTCGGTATAAAAAGTCGTAATTTGAAACTGAAAATAGGTGCAGAGAGTCAGAATTCAGATAAAAAATCACGCTCAGGAGTCAAATTTCCGACATTTCAGACATTTTAAAACTGCAGGGGGGTTTGGGCAAAATATGACCCATCGCCGTTTTCAGTAATTGGCATGTTTTCGGAATAAAAAGTCGTAATTTGAAACTGAAAATAGGTGCAGAGATTCAGAATTCGGACAAAAAATCACGCTCAGGAGTCAATTTCCGACATTTCAGACATTTTGAAAACTGCAGGGGGGTTTGGGCAAAATATGACCCATCGCCGTTTACAGTAATTGCATTTTTCGGTATAAAAAGTCGTAATTTTAAACTGAAAATGGTGCAGAGAGTCAGAATTCGGATAAAAAATCACGCTCAGGAGTCAAATTTCCGACATTTCAGACGTTTTAAAAACCAGGGGGGTTTGGGCAAAATATGACCATCGCCGTTTACAGTAATTGGCATATTTTCGGTATGAAACGTCGTAATTTGAAACTGAAAATAGGTGCAGAGAGTCAGAATTCGGCTCAAAACTCACTCAGGAGTCAAATTTCCGACATTTCAGACATTTTAAAAACTGCAGGGGGGATTGGGCAAAATATGACCCATCGCGTTTTCAGTAATTGGCATATTTTCGGTATGAAACTTCGTAATTTGAAACTGAAAATAGGTGCAGAGAGTCAGAATTCGGCTCAAAAATCATGCTCAGGAGTCAAATTTCCGACATTCAGACATTTTGAAAACTGCAGGGGGAGTTTAAGCAAAATATGACCATCGCTGTTTCAGTAATTAGCATATTTTCGGTAAAAGTCGTAATTTGAAACTGAAAATAGGTGCAGAGAGTCAGAATTCGGATAAAAAATCACGCTCAGGAGTCAAATTTCCGACATTTCAGACATTTTGAAAACTGCAGGGGGTTTGGGCAAAATATGACCCATCTCCGTTTACAGTAATTGGCATATTTCGGTATGAAACGTCGTAATTTGAAACTAAAAATAGGTGCAGAGAGTGAAAATTCGGCTCAAAAAT